>NC_142009.1:34779904-35022951 GCF_049901735.1 Notechis scutatus
GCAAAAGAATATGGTGTTAGAACGCCATATACTCAGGCATTGTTAGAAGCAGTTGGTTATGGAAATAAAATGATTCCGGCTGACTGGAAAGCTCTGTTGAATATGATTTTAACTCCAGCTCAATATTTGGTGTTAGATCAGAAATGGAGACAGCTGGCAGTCCAGAGGGGAACAGCAAATGTTACCCCAGATCAGCTTTACGGAGCTGGTAATTTTACAACAGTGGAACAACAGAGAGATGGTATGCCTGAGGAAGGGTTCATTCTTCTCCCACAAATAATTTTTCAAGCCATAGGGTCTCCCTGACGGCGAAGGTGGTGAGAAGACCTTTACTAACATCAAACAAGGGAACAATGAACCCTATGAAAATTTCATTAGCAGACTGAAATTGGCTATTGAAAGACAAATTGATAATCAATTCGCCCAGAAAGAGTTGCTTTTTAAGTTAGCAGTAGAACAAGCTAACACAGATTGCAAAAAGATTTTAAATCCACTGGTAGCAAGTGGAGAGAGAGAAATCGCAGATTTGATTAATGCATGTAGGAAGGTTGGGAGTCAGTCTTTTAACATGGAAACTTTAGCTCTGGCTTTACAAACAGGACATGCTCAGAAGGGGAATTGTTTCAATTGTGGGAAGCCTGGACATTTTAAAGCACAATGTCGGGCTCCTGGAGGGGGTCAAAGTCAGCAGTATAAGAGATCAATGGGACAGGGTGTTCGTCCTAAATCAGTGTGCCCAAAATGTAAGAAAGGATACCATTGGGCATATCAGATGCTCCTACAGTTTTTACTGATGGAGGGAAAGTTTTGGTGCTTGTGTTTGGAAAGATAAATCTGGAATTTGGCATACAAAAGTGACTTCAGAGCAGAAGTCTGCCCAGCAGGCAGAACTTGCTGCTGTAGTTTTGGCTTTTCAAAATTTTCACAATCAGGATTTTAATTTAATAGTGGATTCATTGTATGTGTATAATTTGTTACCCTTTGTAGCAGGTTCTTATTTGTCTCCTGGAATATCACCTGATATTTTAAGATTGCTTTTGCTGTTACAAGGATGTTTGGAGCAGTGTGTGAATGTATGTTTTGTTGCTCAAATGCCACGCTCAAGACCATGTTGACTAAATTAAATAAAAAAGGAGGGAAGCTCCTGGGGCTTCCGGCGATTCAAGATCAATTAAATCTAGCTTTATATACTTTAAATTTTTTAAATTTGTCTGGTAACCCCCCTGCGAGCGCGGCCAGCAGGCATTTTTCTTCTCCTTCTACAGATGCGGTAAGACCTCGGGTGTTGGTGCGGTTCCTTCCAGATCCGGCATGGGTTCCTGCTGAGCTGATAACGTGGGGACGTGGTTATGCAGCAGTTGAACATCTTGGTCAAATTCGTTGGGTTCCTGGTCGGTGTGTTCGGCCTGATCATTCGCAGGCACCTGTGAAGGAAGTTTCGGAGGAGCAGGATGGTGCATCTGTGGTTCCTGATCCTGTTGATTCTGCCTAATCTGTCCTGGGCTGCTCGGGTGCGGAGAGAGCAGCGACAACATGTTCAGCGTGCCGGAGATTTGGGCGATGATTTGTGGACCGATAATAATTACATTAAAGATTTGCGCACAACTGCCAAAAACTTGAACATCACCAATTGTTGGTTGTGTATGCACCTTCCTGGGAGAGTGGGAGAAGGACTGACTCTACATGGAGTTCCATTTAATCGGTCTACTTTGCAGACCGGAAAGCATAACATTTCATATGCCATGAACTTTACAGTCAAGGTGAAGACTGCACTGCAGTCTCCAGCACATTTATGTTTCCAAAACATTACAAACTCACAATTCTTGGGGAATCATAGTGTCTGCAATTACACTATTAAGTGGACAAATGGTTCAGAGAACAACATAACTTGGATAAATGGGAAAAATGAGTCTGACGCATTTGGCCAGTATCAATATCTAGACATGAAACAGCTGATGCAAGCGGCAAGTCAACAAGGTTATGTACAGCTGGAAGGGTTTTGGTTTTTATGCGGACTGTGGGCATATCGACAAATCCCTGCAAATTGGTCAGGGACATGTACTTTGGGGTTTGTCATTCCGGTTATCTATAAGTTAGATACATTACCTCCTGAGGTTCGGATCCGAAATCGTGGAATTGGATTCGGGTCTAACCATGGGAGGTAATCTATGGACACAAATTTCTCGAGGTCTCATCCCGCCTTTGGGAATTGCTATGAACTATAGGGATATTCATATTTTAAATAATTTTACTGTTGCTATGTTTAATGATACTATAAAGAATATTAAGATGATTAATGTAGAAATGTCTGAAATTCGTACAGTTACTTTGCAAAATCGATATGCTTTAGATATTATGTTAGCTGCTCAAGGAGGAGTTTGTGCTTTAATTCATTCACATTGTTGTGTTTTTATACATAATTATGAGCCAAACATTACAAAAACTGTTCAGGACATGGAAGATCGTATTACTCAGCATCAATCTGGAGCCGATGGGTTTAATGCATCATTCTGGGACAGTCTGTGGTCCTGGCTTCCTGATGGATCATGGTTTCGCTCCTTATTGCAAGGGGTTGTTATTATTATTGCTATATGTATCTTATTATGTTGTTTTATTCAATGTATTCCTAATCTATTACAAATGTGTACCTCAGTCTTCCGGCGTGAGGGATCAGGTCATGAGGGAACTGTGTACTATGCCACTAAAACACCCCTATCTTTGAATAAATAAAAAAGGAGGGAATGTGGTAATATAACCTATTGATCATTTTATCATTTTCTGTAAGGCCTTTGTATAACTAGCAGTAAGTCTAGGAAGATGTGGGCATTCTTGGTGGGGGTAGGAGTATCTTTGCTCAGAGTGCCTCATTCTGTTTTGATTCTGCCAGTTTAGAAGGAACAGGAAATGGGTGAAAGTTCAAGATACACAGTTGTGCTTTCTCATGGGACTTTCCAAACTTTCCCATGAGACTTTCTGTGGCTGTATGATCTCATCCTAGCAAGGTAACATCTGGGACTTTCCAAGATTGTGTGTTCTCATGCTGGTGAAGTAATCTCCTGTTGAGGTCATTGTTTTCTGAATATGCATACTGTATTTTTGCTTGTGTTTTTTCTCAATAAATACTGCTACCTGAGTTCTCTCAGGGTTGGCATTTTTCTCAGAGACAGTTCCCTGTGTCTCATTTCAATGTCAAACCACCATACACAACAGAAATGTTTTCCCTCAATAAATAAAATGGAATTGAAATATAAACTTACGCTTGATTTACACTATGCTTGATTTACACTATAGCTGTTACCCAGCTATTTTTGTTCATGAAGTCTATCAGTAAAGATATCACTCTACTACAATGCTACAGATATGGGATACCAGCTATAAATAAATGTTAATTAGATTCTCCTTTTTCTGTGCTAAAGTTATGTAGACAGACCAGCCAGATTGATTACAGATATCTACTGCTTTTTGAGATGTGTGGTCTTTTACTAATAGCTCCGCAAGGAAAAAATATGGGCTGCTTTTGAAGAGTCAGTTGAAATTAAACTTTCTAAAAACCAATGCATCAAAGAAGTTGCCTCTTGTTTCTCACTTCCCTTGATTTATGCCTTCACCATTTCATTTTTAGATTGTATGGTTTCAAATTTCTTACTGTCTCTTAATATAGGAAAGTTTTCTGTTGTTTTTTTGTTGTTCTTTTTGGCATTTCCCACTTCATTTCTAGGCAGCTAATTTTTAAAAACTGCAAATTAATTATTAAAAAATGCAAATTTCAGGATGGCTTCTATTTCAGTGTAGTTGTTCTGATTGTTTTGATGAATGGGATTACTTCAGCTGTGAGTTTTATGCATTTATTATTATTATTTTGTATGTTCTCATGTTCTCTTTCTTCTTAATTTGCTGCATTGGGTTTTTTCTGCCCATAAATGGACTAAATGGGCATCTATATCAATTTGAACAATAAATAGATATTTCATCAATTTGGTCTAACCAAATTTCTCTGTGTGTTCTTACTCATTCTGATGCTCAAGAAGCCATATTTGGAATCTTCCATTGTTCCTATTTTTATATCAACTTTCTTCACCCATCAGAAGAAATGGATGAAATCTTTTTTTGAACCAACTCTTCCGATTGGATAAAAATAAGTCCATTTCTTTCGTAAGAATACTAAGACTTGCAGTTCCATCTCATCGGGAAGGTAGTATGTTGCAGAAGTTTGGATGAAACTCTTATAAATAGAACTTTCAAAAAAGAGGTTTGTTGCTCATTTTAGATGAAGCTGGTAGAAATCTGCATATACTTGTTGCTTGTTTGGGCAGTTTTGATGATTTGTTTATTAATACAGAGTACTCTGTATAGGGCTGGTCAACTCTATGTGGCTTGCACCAGGGGTGGGATTTAACTGGCATTACTACTGGTTCAGTATTTGTGTTTTTTGCGCGCGCCTGTACTACACCATTAGCTGAACCATCGGGACAGCTGATAAACGCTGCACGCAGGTGCGCAGCATTTCAAAAAGCCCTTTTTTCCTGCTTTTTCCACTGCAGCTGTGTCACGCAAAGCAGCTGCGGTTGAAAAAGCAGGAAATAAAGGTCAGGTAAGAGCCCGGGCAGACAGGTGGGCCAAACAGCAGCAGACACAGAACCAGTTCTGTGTCTGCTACTCTTCAGAGCTACCGGTTCTTTAGAGCTGGGCAGAACCAATAGCATCCCACCCCTGGCTTGCACACAGAAAAATATATTTTAAAAAATTACCCAGTAAAATAATTAAAACCACATAAAAGAAACCAAAATCAGAATACTATAACCTTCTGTCTATCTAACTAACTGAGATTTTCCTCTCCAAGGACCTGACAAGTCTGACTGGATTCTTTTAGAACTGGAAGTATATTTTGATTTACAAGGATGGCAGTTGACACAGGGAAACAAGACAGTGCAGGCTTTATGTTTTTTTTAAAAAAATTATATACAATGAAGCTATTTAGAACAGGTATTTATAGCAAGTATATAGAACCCAATCCTGATGTCAGATTTACTCTAAAACTCTCACCCAGTGATTATTCCATTCTAGCTCTTCTGATGTTTCACCCTCTTGTCCTTCACTCCACCTCTCTACCCATTTCTGGATTATCAAGAGAGAGTGAAAAGAAAGGAATGTGCTGATTTGAAAACCTGACTGAAAAAGAAAAAAAAGAAATCTGATCTGGTGATCAGTCAATCAACTTTTCCTGCACTGGGGAGAGAATATTTTTCAAAGTCTTTGGTCCAGTTCTTTCCAAAGGGCCTTATCAAATATGGCCATTTCCTTCCTTCCTGTCTAGGTGAAGAAGTAACACACACATATACACATACAACTTTTCTCTTCACATACTCCATTTTGAACTGTCTCTTTCTCTCCAGCTCTTGGTGAGACCAGCAGCATATCCCCCAACCACTAAAGAGATGGCACTTCCCATGGCTCATCTACATATTCAGTGACTATCTCTGTATCTGTATTACGGGGAGCCATAATAGCTTGACAGCTCAGTCAACTCATTAGCTCTCATGACAGCTATCTTTCAAAATCAGAATAGAATTTATGCTCTCCTTTTCTCTGTCCATTTGCTAACTCACACCAGTACAACAGCAGTCATGCCAGACTACGGAAAATTATATGTCAAAGGGCCCTACAGAAAAATGCAGTTTTTACGAACATCCTAAATGATGTCATAGAGAGCCAACTGGTGTAGTGGTTAAGTTACCAGGCTAGAAACCAGAAGATCATAATTTTTAGTCTTGCCTTAGGCACAAAGTAATCTAGGAAACCTTTAGCCTATCATTCTCACTCAGTCCTAGAAGATGGCAAGGGCAAGATACTTCTGAGAGACTTGCCAAGAATACTGCAGGGATTAATTTTAGCATGAGTAAACACTGATTAAAGGTACAGTATGTGCACACATTCACAGTCATATATACATATGAGGTTTTCTACCTCATCACATATACCAACGATTAGATAATCAATTTCTATAAAATATTTTATTAATGGTTTAATTGATTTATTGTTTTTTAACTGATTAGTGTGATTAGAGTGTTTAGTACAAATAGTATGATTACTGACTAGTTTAAAAGACCAAAATCCATGCAATTTAATTGAATAGTAAAATCTTTGATTTAGTGGATTTAAATGAACAGTGTGAGTAATGATTAGTGTAAATAATTGACTAGTGATTAGAGTAATTAATTGACCAGGCTGATTGTTGCTTAGAAATACTATCTGACTTGAGAGATTACTACAATAGATTGTTTGATATTGTTTGATGTAATATTGACTATATAGATTACCCTAAATTGTTCATTTAATTAATTCAATCAACGTACTATTTTACCAATATTACCATGCCAAAAAGAAAATCCTACCTCAAACCACAACTCAATGAGAAGACAATCCCCACCAATGAACTACAAGACTCCTGCACCAATGAACTTCAAGACTCCTGCACATGCCTTAAATGCTGCAAAAATCTAATAGATAATAAATACTCCATCAAATGTTCTCTGTGTAAAAATACACCCACCATGACTGCTTGGGATTACCTGAGCAAATGATTCGATACCTAGAATCATCCAATGAGTTTCCATATTTCTGCAAAATATGCATATCCAAACTAGATCTGTCTAAAAGAGATGATACCGCCGAAACCATCAAAACATCCCCAAACATTGAAACCATTGAAACATCCTCAACCATCGAAACCATTAAAACATCCCTCAACACCATATTAGCATCCCTGGACGCCGTAAAAGAAAGAATAACCAACCTTGAAAAAAAAGACACAACACAAAAACCTGAACATCAAATAACCACAAACCACATCTCCACCCAACAACCACAATCCAATCCAAAACCCAATCCACAAATAAACGCAACCCAGACAAATATTGATATCCCAATCCTCATCAGAGAAGCTGTTGAGCGTGAACGGAAACGCCCAAACGCCATCTTATTTGGACTAGAAGACAGCATTGTCAATGATGACATCACAACTGTCCGAAACATCATCAGAGATTACCAAGCATCAACCATCTCCGCGATGAAATACTTGACATTTCCCGCATTGACCGAGAGCTTAAAAATAGAGACGGCTCTGTGGCCCCACGCTTGTGCAGGATCATTTGCAAAAATGAATCAAGCAAACGTAAACTCATTTACACTATAAACTCACTCGCCAAAACCAACACCAACCACAAAAACCTCCGTTGCCGCCCTGACTTAACCATACAGCAACGTGCCCGCTCCCGTGCACTCCGCATCGAACTCAAAACCCGTCTAGACAACGGAGAGAAGGACCTGTACATTGACTACCATGCTGACTGCATCAAAAGTAAGACACGCAACCCAATACCCAACTTTTACCCTCAACCACTACCCTACCTCAACCACCTACCACCACCCACCATCACCCAAAACTACCCACCACCCACCATCACTCAAGACTAGGCACGCACGCCCCAACTACCTCAATCCCAACTGCTCCCGGACTTAAATGCAAACTACTCAATGCAAGAAGCCTCGTGAATAAAATACCTGAATTTCTCATCCTCTTAAATATGGCTAACTTCGACATTATATTTGTCTGTGAAACATGGCTCAATGCATCTCTCCCCGACTCCATTACCACAGTAAGAGACTATCATGTTTACCGATCAGATCGTGAAAATCGTCGAGGAGGTGGTGTTGCTATATTCTATAAAAATCCTTACATCTAAAAATATCCAAGTTACCCAGGAGCTTGCCCTTCCTGAAACCATCATCTGTGAACTATCCTTAAATATCACAATTCGATTCTTACTATGTTACAGAGCACCTGATTATGACATCGAACATGTAAACAAGCTAAATACACTACTAACATGGGCTACATCCTGCCCATACCCTTTTATCTTTCTTGGAGATTTCAATCTACCTCATATTGACTGGACCCTAAATAATTGTACAACTGAAATCATACACACAACCTTCTTCAATGCTATTACAAATCTAGGTCTTGAACAACTAGTAACCAACAACACTAGACTGAACAACTGCCTCGATCTCATCTTCTGCAATAGTTTGAATTTAATTTACCGAATACAAACCAAAGAACCCTTTTCCAGTAGTGATCACAATATGATTGACTTTTGCCTCAACATACGTCCACACAAAAATCACCACAATGATGTCATCCCTAGTTGTAACTTCAAAAAGGCAACTATGATCTTATAGATAACGATCTCTCATCCCTCGATTGGCAATCTCTATTCACTGGATGCAATACTGTTGAAGACCATTACAACATATTTTTACTTGAAGTCAAAAGAGTCATCAAACTATATGTTCCAACAACAACTCCAAAACAAAACAAAAAGCAGATTACCCATATCAATAAGGAAACTTCAATCCAAAAAGAGATCACTCTGGCGGAAAAACAAATCTGGTCACGTTGCTAATTTCAAAAACCGATATAAAAATTTATGCCACCAGATAAAGACCGAATGCACCAATTACCACATTAAACAAGAGGAAAACCTTCTAAGCACCAATTCCACCCGTGCTTTTTACAATTTTGTAAACAACAAACTAAAAGACTCAAGGTCCATCCCTCCCTTGATAGGACCTGATGGTAAAGACTGCAGCGACGACACCATTAAAGCCAACATCTTTAACACATTCTTCGGCTCAGTGTTTGTAAACAGTAATGGATCATGCCCAATGTTTCCTAGCCGTACCACAGACAACAATAATGATCTAATACATATCGATTTTACAGTAGACAACGTTGAAAAAGCACTACGCAACCTAAAACCATCTCTATCTATTGGACCGGATGGAATATGTGCCTACTTCTTAAGAAAACTATCCGCTGCCATAGCCAAACCTCTAAGCATAATCTTTGAAAGATCTTTCAGAACCAGCTCCTTGCCCAACCTATGGTTACAAGCCACAGTCATTCCCATCTTCAAAAAGGGAGACCCAAGCCTAGTTGAAAATTACAGACCAATCTCCTTATGCTGTGTCACCTGTAAAGTCATGGAATCAATTATTAACCAATCCATCATCCTCCATTTAGAGACCAACAACCTACTCTCCAATAAACAATTTGGTTTCAGAAAAAACTATCCTGTAATCTGCAACTCTTACACTGCAAAAACATATGGACTACTCAACTCGACCAGGGCAAAGCAATAGACGCAATCTACATAGACTTCTGCAAAGCCTTTGATTCAGTGGTACACGACAAACTACTCCTAAAAATAAAATCTTATGGTATCTCTGGACAACTGAATAACTGGATAGAAGCATTCCTGTCAAACAGACAACAAATGGTCAAAATTGGGAACGCCCTATCAAATCCAGTACCTGTCAATAGTGGTGTTCCCCAAGGCAGTGTTCTAGGACCAACTCTCTTCATAATCTACATAAACGACCTTTGTGATCATATCAAGAGCAATTGCGTTCTCTTCGCTGATGATGTAAAGCTATTCAATACCACAGACAATACTACTACCCTTCAAAAAGATCTAGACTATGTATCTGAATGGTCTAACATATGGCAACTCCAAATCTCAACAAATAAATGCTCTGTCTTACATATTGGTAAAAAAATCAGAAAATAAAATACAAGCTGAATAGTCAAGATCTTGTTGATGACCCAAGCTCTGTAAAGGACCTGGGAATACTCACCTCTAATGATCTAAGTGCTAGAGCTCACTGCAACTACATAGCCAAAAAGGCATTAAGAGTTGTTAACCTAATCCTACGTTGCTTTTTCTCTGGTAATATCTCACTACTAACCAGAGCATACAAAACATTTGCTAGACCAATACTCGAATACAGTTCATCAGTCTGGAATCCTTATCACGTATGTGATATTAACACAATTGAGAAAGTCCAGAAGTATTTCACAAGAAGAGTTCTCACTCTTCTACCCGTTATAGAATACCTTACGCCACCAGACTCGAAATTCTAAAACTAGAAAACCTCGAATTACGCCGTCTTCGGTCCGACTTAAGCATGGTATATAAAATCATACATTGCAATGTCCTACCTGTCAATGAATACTTCAGCTTTAACCATAACAACACAAGAGCACACAACAGATACAAACTCAAAGTAAACCGCACCAAACTTGATTGCAGGAAATACGACTTCAGCAATAGAGTGGTCAATGTCTGGAATACTCTACCCGACTCTGTAGTCTCTTCCCCAAACCCCAAAAAACTTTAACCTTAGACTGTCTACTATTGACCTCACCCCTTTCCTAAGAGGTCTGTAGGGGGCGTGCATAAAGCGCACCAACGTGCCTACCGTCCCTGTCCTATTGTTTCTCTTATTCTTTTATTTTTCTTATATGTACCCATTTCATATATTCACAACTATGTATACACTTGTACTTATTATCTTGTAAACAATTGACAAATCAAATAAATAAATAAATAAATAAAAATAAACATGTAAACATAATGGGAGCAGGGGTGGGATTCAAATTTTTTTAACAACCGATTCTGTGGGCGTGGCTTAGGTGGTGGGTGTGGCTTGGTGGTCATGTGACTGGGTGGACATGGCTTGGTGGTCATGTTATTGGCTGGGTGTGGCCAACTCATTATCACTCACATTCGAGGTATGCATCTCCTCGCCTGGCCTCTCATGACTGTGGGGATGCTGCAACAGTCATAAGTATGAAAAATGGTCATAAGTCACTTTTTTCAGTGCCATTGTAACTTTGAATGGTCAGTCCACACAAGCAAAGTACCAGCAAAGAAGAGGAAAAAAAACTCCAGAGACGTTCCTGAGACAGGAAGTCTAGTCCTGCCAAAAATGTAATAAGGGTTAATGGAGAGGCAGTTTCTGTAAGCAACACCAGAATGTTTCCTTCCTGCCTTCCTTACAGGATTAGGCCAGTAATTTCTTCTAACAACCGGTTCTCCAGACTGCTTAGAATGTTAACAACCAGTTCTAGTGAATAGGTGTGAACTGGTAGAATCCCACTCCTGAATGGGATCCATTATGATCCTGGTATCATGTTGATAAGATCATTATTAAGAAAATCTCTGTCAACCAGGCCTCTATCCCCACAACATTTGGGAGAAGAGAACACATAATACCCCATCTTGGAGAGAATGCATATGCAGGCAAGCAACTGATGGACCAGTCCAAAGGATTTCCTGACCACAGTATCTAGCTAATGGTCTAGAAAAACTTGATCAAGAACTATAGAAGATTTGATACCTCAAGACATCATCCCCCAGTTCCCCCCTTTCCTACCTCTCGTCTCCACACAAGTTCCACCATGACATTCTAACTAGATTTATAATTAAAATACAATTTTATGTGCTGTTGAATATAATTATTTTCTTTATTTATTATATTTATATCCTGGCTTTCCTCCAGAAGAGCAAGGCAACATAGATTTGCTCTCCTTCCTCCAATTTTTCCTGAAAACCAAACCTATGAAGTAATGGTCCAAAATCACTAAGTTTCCAACTCTCAAACCTCAAATCTTAGGTTACACATAAACCATTTAATTCTTTCATCAATCTAGCATATTTCCTTTTTAATTATCACATATATCCATTTCACTATGCAAGAAAAAAGAAGATGCTCTCATTTTCTCAGATTTACTTTTGATTTCTCTCCTCTCTGTTTTTTTCTCTTTCCTCAAAGTATATATTAATTTATTGCTTTTATGGATTGTGTTTGTTTGTTTGTTTGTTTGTTTTTGTTGGCCACCAATCTCAGATAATTCTAGGCATCTCAACAATCCATAAAAACCTAGTCCAAAAGACAAGTCTCTTCCCTCAGGTATCAGATATCATCATAGTCAATACTTGGAGGAAGAGTCACATTTTCATGACTTTTCAGAAGACTATAAAGGTTCCTCAGATCTTGGGTGGGACACTGTTTCAAAATTTATTCTCTGAAATTCCAAGGTAGCTTCCATAATTATCATGCTCTGCATGATCAGGTCTTTAAACTGTGTAGGGGAAACTGTTAGTGTATTACAGTGTTTCTCCACATGTTGGCTAAGGAACTGTGGAAATTGATATCTAAGCATCTTAAACTAACTGAGATTAGGAAACACTGGTGTATTGAACTGCCTCCAGTTAAAGTCTTTAGACCATCTCCATCAGTGTATTTGATTCCATACTCCAGTCCACTATTAAATTTTCAGAAGGTTTAATGTGGGATAGAAGTTCTCAAATATGTAAACATAGTACAATATTGTATGTGCACAGAAAACCTTAATCATGATTCTTGCCATGACTGGCAAAACCAAACAGACCCAGTGAAGCATTAACTGGGCAACCTTGAAAGGTCTAATATCTATGAATAAACAACTCCCACCACCACCACTTATATTTATGACTATTTTAATTCAGAATTTAAATTAGTTTTCAGTAGCCTAATGCAGACAAGCAATTTACCCAAGTGGCCTTTAGGAAATATGAAAATATTAACAATGGAATATTATAAATTATGGACCCTCACTTTGTATCGTTCAGGTTTCATTAGGAATTAAAAAGAGCACCAGGTTATTGCTTTGAGCCCCAGGCCTGTGAAATTGCTTCAGGAAGAGAAGCACAAGTATTTATTTATAATTCATGAACCTTCCACAAACTGTTGTTTGCAAAAAAAAGAAGAAGAAGAAGAAGAAGAAGAAGAAGAAGAAGAAGAAGAAGAAGATATTGTGGTCTGCATAAAGCATATGTATATTTTATAGCCAATTATGTTTCCTTCCTTAAACAATCTCTACTTTTTAAAAAATGTGGGGGTTAAGAAATCTCTGCCTTACTTGTTTATTTACTGAAAGACACATTTAGCAATAAATCTATTTATTATTTTCTTTTAGTGCTTATCCTCATAGTTATAATATTCTAATTATGACGATAACCACTAAAAGAAAATAATTTATAGTTATAAGATGTGCTTGCAGTGTACTGAAGCTGAAAGTAAGAAACAGGAACGATAAGTCTGAATCAGAATTGATCCCATAGACACACCTCTGCCATAAAGGTAGTCGACTTATGACCACAATTGAGACCAAAACATCTGTTGTTAAGTGAGATGTTTGTTAAGTGAGTTTTGCCTCATTTTATGACCTTTCTTGCCTCAGTTATTAAGTGAATCACTGCAGTTGATAAGTTAGTAACCTAGTTGTTAAGTGAATCTGGCTTCCCCGTTGGCTTTGTTTGTCAGAAGGTGGCAAAAGGTGATCACATGACCTTGGGACACAGCAACAGTCCTAAGTATGAACCAGTTGCCAAGCATCTGAATTTTGATCACATGACTATGGGGATGCTGCAAAGTTGTAACTGTGAAAAATGATCATAAGTCACTTTTTTTAGTGCTGTTGTAATGTTGAACAGTCACTCAATCAACTATTATAAGTTGAGGACTACCTGCAGTTTCTTCCGGTGACCCTCAATCAATCCCAGAATTCCAAGGTATTAACCAGGCCCAATTTTGCTTAGCTTCCAAGCTTTATTTTTCCATCTACTGAGACAAAATATATGCTCCCTCTCTCCTCCCAGTTTTTCTCCAAAGGCCCAGCTATAACTTTATGGCTAACACAATATAAACTCCTCCTACTTATGACAAGAAACATGTAGGATGAGTAATCTGAGAACTGGGCTGGAAATAAAGCAATCCACAATTAGAAAGTCTCCTGATCTGGTTTTTGTTCTTTCTCAAACAATAGTAGATGCATAATTAGCAAATGAGCTTGACAGAAATGATAGCATCCAAGACCTTCTCCTTTGCCCTTCAATAGTTTACATATCTTGATAGAGAATGCACCTTCAGGCAAAAAGTAGTATCCTGGTTTATAGCATTATATGTTTTTGTTTGATAACAAACTGACTCCGCGTGGCATACAGAAAAAAAAAACAGATACAAATTCCAAAGGGGAAAAAAACAATACACTAAAAATTTATTAAACAGTAAATGATGACCAGACTAAGATACACCAGAGGTGGTATTCAGCAGATTCTGACCAGTTCTGGAGAGCCGGTAGTGGAAATTTTGAGTAGTTCAGAGAACTGGCAAATACCACCTCTGACTGGAGATTTTACAGTATCCTTCACCTGCCACGCCCACCAAGCCACGTCCACAGACTTGGTAGTAAAAAAAATTGAATCCCACCACTATAACTTATTGACACACCACTCATCTGACCCCAACGTCTGGGGAAAGAACTAAGAATTAACTAACTTTTTAAGGGCCTGAAAAAACAGGGGAAATCTTCAAGATCCCATAATGTCCCAATGTCCCCTAATGGCATTATCTCAAAAAGAGTGTGCTCTCCCCAGAGCATGTAGGATGGGCTGATATTTTAGGGAGCAGGCTATCTCACTAATAACTTAGTTTATGCCATTTAAGTTTTATAGCTGATCGCCAATATATTGAATTGCATCTAGAAGCCTTTGGAAGCCATCGTAACCCACAGAGTGAAAGAATCACATAGACATAGCAAGGAATTCCCATAACTACTCATGCTGTGCATTATGAACCAACTGAATCTTCTGAACAGTCTTCAAGGACAGCCTTATGTAAAGCATGTGGCAAAAATACAACTAGGATATATAATGGGTTGTGAGAATAACTTTGAAAATCAGAGAGAAAGCCACAGCCAATACAAGTCATATAAGAGAAATATGAGTCCAAAGCAGAAATGTAATTTGAGAAGACTTCTCAGACTTGACCCTCCCTAGTTCTTTTTAGAATAAAGGAAGGGACAGGGAAGGCATATTCCGACTTGTAATATTGTATTACTGTATAATGAAGAAAGTATTCATATTTTTTTTTGGTTTGGTCTACCTTGAAGACTTGTGTAAAGTCACTAAAATGTAATTGACAATAATCACATTCCCTGATCTTGGAACAGACACAATTGGTTCATTTTAAACAAAGTTTTATAATTGCCTTTCTGGCCACAGCTGCCACTTTCTCTTCCAGCAGGTGCTGTGAGTCTAAAAGAATTCTGCACTGAGTCCAAATGGGTCAGCTCAATTTGTTCAGAATCAAGAATGAAAGCTTTCCAGTTCCTGGACCCATGGGGCCCAAAAGCTATTCGGTTTTGGAAGGATTGATCTGAAGTCTAACACATCCAAACTCCCACAGGCTCCAGAAACTGAGACAGAGCCTTGATAGCTTCACTTGGGCAGCCAGGGGAGAACTGTATCATCACTATATTGATATCCCTCCTATTTCCATCTTTGCTTCAGATGACCTCTCCCAGCACCTTCATGTAAATGTTAAAAGATGAGAAAGAAGAAGCAGGTTCTGGGAAAGACAGTTTTCTCCCAACATCAAGTGGAATTGGCTCTGGAGAAAGGAAGAGAACCACTACAAAATAATGTCCAATAGTACCAAATCTCAAAAGTGGCCACATGGATACCAAAGTATCTAAGGTCACTGGAAGATCAAAAAGGTCTTCAATACCATTGACCATCACAAACCCACCCTTGAATAATCACAAATATTACCAAATCTATCTCAGTTCAGTATCTTGTTCTAAAAACTGACTGGAAAAGGTCCATATAATCTATTCCTTCGGTTCCCCTTTACAGAGTATTAAAGGATGGCTGTGCTGTCCCAGCCAGTCTATGGGAGTTGGATAGTTACTTTGGAATTATGAGCTGTCCCCTTAAGGGAATGCATCATGGTAAATGTTGTTAAAGGTATCTTGGGAAATGTAGTTCATCTCACATGGCTACATCTGTAATCCTGATTGGTCACTGAATTGACCCTTGGTGGATTAAGGGAATTTTCCTCATTCTTTGTCTGAACTCTCTACCTCATGGCATCTTCCTTCTATCGCTACGAGATGGGTTAGGAGATAACTATCTTTCAAGTACAAGGCAGATATACAAAGGATTGGTCATTAAAGAACTTCATCACAAATGTGAGTTATGAAGATACCTGATGTACCAAAAATGAACTTTGTTATAGAAGCTTTGTTGAGTTATCTATCTGCTTCTGCACAGCTATAAATCTACCTCTGTGCAAGAGACAGAACAATGGCCTTGATGGACTAGTAAATGCAGGGTGGCAGGGCTAGCAGGACAGCAGTACCAACAAGCACATGGCAGTATGGCCAGCAGAGGTGGCTGCATGCAGCCAAAAAGGCAGAGCTTTAAGATACATAGGCAGGTATAAGTAGTTGAAAAGGAGGTATTCTCTAATCTTACTGAGGCTTGAAGCTGCAGAGATCAAGCTGGGAGTGGCTTGAATCAAGATGGGTGCTTGCCTAAGAACTATGAGATCATGTATTATTGTGTTTTACGATCGCTTGGCTTAGCAACAGAAGTTGCAGTCCCAATTACCATTGTAATTTGAGGACTATGCAGGAAAGTTCTATTTACAAAAATGGAAATGACAGGAAGTCATGTAATGCTATAGTTTTTCTTTGATAAATTATAAATAGAAATCTATGGCAGAAGTTAATGGGAATAGAAGCTCTAGATGGCTGAAGTTTCTAAAAAGGAAGCACAATTCTAAAAAAAATCCCAATGAACAAAATAAACATGAAGAAACTAATGTAGCTGCACAAAAAGCTTAGTGAAATATAAAATGACATATGTAGGATATGGAAAGAGGGTCCTCTCAGAAAGGAAGCATGCAAACAGCCCAGTATTGTAGAATGGTTGTCAGGAAAGTGAAAGATTAGAGTGAGATTACCAAACAATACAGACAAAAATGGTCTCCTTTGGATATATGTTCAAAATAAAAAGCAAAGAATCATATATACAAGCTGCTCAGTTAAGATAGCAAATGCCAAAAGATGACAAAAGAAAGGCAGAGTTATTCAATTTCTATTTTGGTTCAATCTTTTCTGATAGAAAAAGTATGTATTCCATCAGAAAGTTGTGCACAAGATAAAGAGACAGTACTGTTAATAAGATTCAAAGAAATAAGGTCATGGTATACTTCTTTATTTGAATGAGTTTAAATTTCTTAAACCAGAATAACTGCATCCTAGCTGTTGAAGAAGCAGGCTAATGATCAGGTATGTATTCTGTTTAAGACATTCTGGTGAATTGGTGTGGTGTCAGAAAATGGGAGGAGGAGAAATGTTTCCACTTTCAAAAATAAGAGAAAGAAAGATCAATTTCTGAAGATTCTAGAAGATAGTGAAAAGGATCAATATAAACAACCTGAAAAATACTACTGAAAGTCAGCATGGATTTCTAAAGAATAAATTTTGCATGAGATTATCTTGTTGTTTTATGGATTGTGGAACTGATGTAAACATATCTTGAATTGAATAAAGTATGTAACAGTGTCCCTCATCCTATGAAATATAGATTAGCCACTTACAGAGGCAGTGTAATGGCTCAGCGGTTAAGACACTGGGCTTTTCAGCTAGAAAGCCAACTGCCCAGTCAAGACCCAAACATTGCATGACAGGGCGAGCTCTCATCACTCGCCCCAGCTCTTGCTATTTAGCAGTTCAAAAGTTTGTGAATACGAGTAGGTAAATAGGTATCACTTCAGTGGGAAGGTAACAGCACTCCGTGTTTCACCCATGCTCCGTATTTCAGTGTGACATCATGCTGGTCATAGGACTGAGAAACATCTTTGGACAGTGCTGACTCAATGGCCTAGAAATGGAGATGAGCACTTCCCCCTTAAAGTTGGCTATGACTAGTGGAATAAAACCCTGAAGGACTCCTTTATCATTTACCTTTTAATTACAGAAGTGTTCATAGGATGGCATGACTTGGCCTGAAAATCATAGTCAAAATTTCTCATCAAAATAGAGAGAGGTATGGGATGCGCTGCGACAAGGATTCTATACTCTCCAATATATTACCAGCTCAGATGAAAATATGGAATGAGCACTTATCAAATTTTCAGGACACAAATAATTGGGTGAAAATAGTGCACAAAATGATCTTGACAGATTAGTTTAATGAGTTACAAACAACAGAATAATATTTAAGGAAAGGAAAGGCAAAGTTCACCTCATAGGAAATTCTGGTCCAAAATACAGGATGGTGATACATGATGTGATAAGAGCAGTTTGACTGTGGAGCCAAATAGTCAAGAGACGGGCTCCTCTTGAATACATAGATTCAAGCAGAGAATAGGCACCCATCTGCCTGGATTTTTTTTTTCATTTGTATTCCTGCATTGAATAAGGAATAGGACTTAAGGTATTAGGAATACGGATGAAGGTGATATTGGAAGGTCATTTTTTATTAATTTATTTAACTTGTATATAAATATCTAATTCAGATTTCCTGAATCAATGTGTGAAACCTTTTATTATATTCCTACTGTTTCAAACAAAACTCATTATGTCAGAGAAAACAGACTGCAAGAATATTGATACAGGGGAAATGCAAAATTCATGGAAGTGCAAATGAGGAAAATCTTCTGTTAGTGTATTTTAGGACTACAATTGCATTATAGATTTCTTCTTCCAAATTCTTTGTTCACTCTCCTAAAATGTGGAAGAAATTGGCTAGAATGTATAATTACCTGCATGACTAAAAGAGGATATTCGATGCTGGGCACATCTCTAATTAAAATTGCTGGCATAAAAATAATGAGATTCATTAATGAATTAATATATTATATTAATTAATTAATACTTCAACTTTAGTTTAGCTTAGTTTTATCAATGGAAATTCTTAATTTCCAACTCTCTGCAGACTTTATCCTTAACTGAATGTGTCATTATTTAAATAATTTAAGTTCAAATAAGATACATTAACCTGGTGTCTCTTACTGCTTAAATATTTGATGCTTTTCACTTATAACAATATATTGGAAACAATAAGAAAAAAAATCAAGTTTGTATATGATCTCTACACATAGATTGGTAGAAAGCAAGCAAAGCTTGAGCCTTCAATCTATTTTGCAGAAAGCAGAAATATTTGATTTCAGGTACTACATGTGCCCAGAAAAGTGACTGTACATCATAAGAAAAGAAGGCATAAAATTTACATATGCATATTGATAAGTCCTAATGCAAATTTTCATAAGAGATTGCAGATAGTCCTTGCTTAATTCTCAATTTCATTGTATACATGTTGTGCATTGACAATAAACGTTTGATTTGATTTGATTTAATCATCAGTCACTAAGCAACCATTTAAAGTTATGACAGACCTGAGCTATTTATGACCTTATTTCAAAATAACAGCCACTGTGGTGTCTCCACAGTCATTTACCCTTATGACTGTGATAATGTCCCTGTGACGGTCGATCATAGGGAAATTGCAGCAACTTCCCCCCTCATGTCCCTGCCCCACTGAATCCTTGCAGGCTTTGGGCCTGTTCCTCACCCCCTATCACCCATCGCACACTTAGCTTTTGTTGGGGAAGCAAGAAAGGCTATTTTTCCCTGGGATGCATAGCTACTTTCCAGAAGTGGCCACCGTTTTCAGTGCTCCTACAATTCCTTACAGACATGACTAAGTGGCTGCTGCTTTGGAGAGGTCATACTGTATCCCAGGTACAAAGTGCTTCATTTTGCTTCCCTAATGTGGTCTACACAGCCCTGCAGAAAGTTTGGGACTCCAGAGAGCTTCAAAAAGTAAATATGCCATGGATAGGGAGTTGATGCAAGTCCTAAGGGGACCCAGTGGGAGAAAAAAGGCTGCAAGGTTCTGAGGTGGGGGGAAAAGACCCAAGTGCTGTCTGGACCCTGAGGGACAGAAACTTATGGGAAGACAGAAGCATGGGAAGAGGTGGAAGGCCTTGGGAGGCCCAGGGGCAGAGTTAGGCTTCCCAAGGCTTGCCCCATCCCTGAGACACTATGCTCTGCTTAACAACTCACACGTTTGTTTAACAACTGCATCAGGGAGAGCAGGAGGTGAGCAAGGCTGTATCACTTAATAGCCATCACCACTTACAACTATAATGGGTAGGCTTCATTACAGTTGTAGGTCAAGCACACCTATGTAAACTAATATAAAAACACAATCTATGGCACAATAGGCAGTAAGACTGTGAACAGGTGATCTGTCCTCAGCTCTTTTATCCAGATGTTACAAACTGCTGGTATGCCATTTCAAAGTTCCTACCTCTTCCTTCTTATGGGTCTTGATTTTAAATCTGGGTTTGAACTTGGCAGTTCTTTCAACAGAGGAAACTTTCAAGCAGAAGATTGGCATCCATTCAGAAAAGAAATAATGCTGCCCTCCTTTTTTTGTCCATGGCTCATCCACCATGAAAAATAGGTGAGATAAGTACATTTGTCAATCAATTCATACTGATATTGATACTTGTGATTTCAGATTATGTTATAATAGACTGTAAACAGGAAGGAGGCTTAGAACAGACAGGCCTGACACTCAGGTCTCCAGTACATGCTGTGCATTCCAAATTTGAAACAGCTTAGGGTAAATCTTATATCCTTTTTAAAAAACTAATATTGCTGTAAGAATGATTTGTATATCAAAAATCTTTGGACACAAATTGGACTGCAGTGATTGCCAGGAAGATTTATGTAGGTTATGTTCACACTTGCTTAACCAGGTCAAGTAAATGCTGATTGCTTAGTGCTAAGTTTGTTATATGTTTTGTAGTTTAGGATGTATACAAACCCAGCCTGTTTGATTAGCTTATAATTAAGTGTGCTGGCAAACCCAGAAAATAGGTTAATTCTATTTCCAAATTAAACATTTTAGGTGAATGAGGTCCATCTTTCACAGCATTCTAGTTGCAAAGCCAAATGCCTCCTGAAATTTTAGTTATAGAATAAACTCCATTGCTTTCTTGTTTGTTGTTGCTGTTGGTGATGGCAGTATCTAACATTCAAAGGTGTACCAAAGATGAATGTAGACATTTTACATAAAATTAGCATCATTATCATCACCAGTCATTTTCCATTCTTGTGACTAGGTTGTTCCAAAAGTTAATTATATATGGAAGGAAGAAAGTGTTTGCACATTCTGAGTAACATCCCAATCTATTTCTTTAACTGACTTTACATTTTCTTTCTTATTGTTGTTTTTGTGATTATGACTGAACATTTTTCTGCCTTCCTTGCTTTTTAAGAACATAACAATAGCCTAAGTCCAGTATTTGATTTATCACAATGGCCAATCAGATACCTCCAGGATACTCACTGATATATACACAAAGATGGAAAGATTTCACTTTACCACTGTAGAAAGTTAGCACCTACCCCTCTCCTAGAAGAATGAAATATTCTAGGAAATATTAAAAAGGCAGAATATTATAACTCCCTGCATGATAAAAGGAGAAACATGTTCTTGGAAAGTACATGTTAATAGCTCCAGAAGGACTGGACCATCCTATCTACAAGACAAAAGGCCTTCACTCCAGGGTGATAGGATTAGCCCTCACTCAAGATCCAAACCAGGACAAAGCCATTAAGCCATAATAGGAATTGCCCAACACCCTTTCAGAACACAACCAGAGATAGTATTCAGCAGGTTCTGACCAGTTCTGGAGAACTGGTAGTGGAAATTTTGAGTAGTTCGGAGAACCGGCAAATACCACCTCTGACTGGACCTGCCCCCATCAATTCTCTGCCTCCCAAGTCCCAGCTGATTGGCTGGGTCTTTTTTTGTTGCCTTGAATAGGAGAACGGAGCTGGAAAGCAGGTTAGTAGGGTGGGGAGAGATTTTGCAGTAACCTTCCCCTGGAGTGGGGTGAGAATGGAGTTTTTATAGTATCCTTCCCCTGCCATGCCCATCAAGCCACACCCACAGAACTGGTAATAGAAAAAATTGAATCCGACCACTGAACACAACCCTCTTCATTACATCATCATCCAGCAGAATTCAACCAAGCCTGGGACACAGACAGCCTACAAGATTAGCTGGACCCCCACATAGCCCCCTGAGAGTCTGACAACCAATAGAATACATTTCTTGCAAGGACCAATAGAGCTTACTCTATTTAGTGCCTATAAATATATCTCACTTTCCATGTAGTCATCTACCCAGAATCACATGGGCTTAGTGGTTCTTCTTCACCATTAAACCATCCTTCTGAGCAGCCTCCATGTTTCCAGTGTCTTCCTTCCCACTTGGAATTGAACCCAGGTGGACATTTCTTCCAATACCACAATGGAGCAATGGATAGAATTTGCTGAAATGGCCAAATTGATTGCTTTAAATAGATATAAGACCTTGTCTAACGAAGATTGGAACCCTCTTGTAAATGAAGTTATGCTGTATGATATTGGTGATTAGAACAAAGATAATCGATTATAGAAAAATATAAACAATGCTGTAACCATAGATTAAGAATAGGAAATAATTTATATTTATATAACTGCTAAAAATGGAAATCAGAAGTTGTGTCTTTGTAATATTTTTTCCTTTAATTTCTGCATTTTTGTATATTTTTATTATAAATAAAAAATTCTCTTTTCCAAATTCGAATAAAGTTTATTTTTTAAAAAAAGAAGAAGACCAAGACATGTTGCTCTCCCAATGTTCCCCTGCTAGTATTTAGGGACATGCTGCTCCCAACCTCAAAATAACATTGAGTCTCCAGACTAATAGTCCTTGATAGAACTATCTTCCATATCTTTTTAAATCCACTCAATTTGGGTCATCATCATATCTGTTGTAATGAATTCTTATTGTCCTTGTAGTTTACCTTAAATATGAATCCATTTTGACCTGTGTCCTATGATGGTACATCAGTCTTATACAAATTCTAAAAGTTAAAAACCCAATGTTCCAGAAGGATGTTTGGTTAGGGAGTTTGTGTAAGCTGAATCCTCTTCTTATATTGGCCCCACCTGCAGTCTTGGATAAGCAGTTTCCTTGTTTGTCCCACTTTCATTATCTTATTTCATAAATTTAAATGAACTTGCTACCTTGTACTGTACTCATAAAGTGCCTCCATTTTCAATTACATCTGGGTCTATTATATAGACAAACTGCAACTTACTCTTGTTAAGAATTCAATTTCATCCTATTTCATCCCAACCAGGCCTTTGCATCTTTCAGACACCCGGCTAAGACTTTCATGATGTCTCCAATTTAGTCTTCCCTAGTTCAACTCATAGTTTTTAGGATGATCACAGATGGAATTGAGAAACTGAGAGTATGTGTTCTGATCACAAGACTTTCAATCTCTCTTCTGCATTGCTTAGTAATGAATTTTTAGCTGATCTCTTTTTCCATGTAAAATTACAGTGCAGTCTATTTTGCTTTCCTACTGAAGTCATGTTCTTACTTTCTTCTAGTCTTTTTCAATCTAGTTTTGCAAAGATATGGCTATGTTATTCTGCAACTTTAACTATCTTGCAGTTATAGGTAATGTTGAATGTTCAAAATAAGAAAGAAGGTGATTTAGGCTTATTGGGATGAAGCTGTCTATTCTATTAACAATTCCTAATGGTTAAGGGAAAGGGAGAGTGGCATATCTGCATAAAAAAGAAGAGACACTCTGTATGTGTCCAAAGGCTTTTGGCTGTTCATCCTGATATATTTGTGAATCCTTACCAATAGCTGTGAAATGAGAACACAAAATATGGAGGGAGCCAGAACTCTCATAATTTTATAAGCCTTTAAAAATAAAATTACTCCCTTCCTAGTTCAATTTTAATTAACTACAAAATGGAACTTATTTTTGTAATGCCAAAAAAAATTGTTTGCAGAGATTAAAATCAAAAAGTTAACCTCGGATATTAAGAATGCATTTTATAATGTGACTGCATTATTTTTTTTCTTTTTGGAATCACAATAATCATTCAGAGACATGCTGTTTTTTTCTGTGTGACACTCATCTAAAATTGTAGTAGGCAGCCTGTAGTGTTTCTAATGTGGCTGAACTACAATTCCAGCATCTTTAGGAAGCACATACAGTAATGAGGGATGCTGGGACTTGTTGTTCAGTGCCATCTGGAAGGCCACAGGTTGCCTGTGCCTATTATTTGCTGCATTTCTATTTCTCATATATGCCCCCTTTTAAATCACTATTCCTAATCATTTTTTTTTACTGTTCCTATACTTTTTGGAAATTGCTAACATTAAATTCATTTACTTTTGGCTCTAAATCCATATTTAGGTGAAAATGGTAGGCAATGTCATGTAGCTAACTATGTCTTTAACACTTGGCACCTCATGTTTCTCAGTTTGCACTATTGTTTAGCTGTAGCCACTAAATAGCTTACTCTATTTAGTGCCTATTTATTAACAACCAAGAAAAGAGATTTTAGGATTAGATAAATTGCAGTTATAGCCCTTTTTTAATTGGTAGCTATCTCTTTTCTTCCCTGACAGGCAAGCTGCTGGTCTTAATATTTGCAGCTAATTACGGTATAATCAGTTAAAGAAGTCAGAAAAAAGGACACCTTGGCTTAATAACTCAATGCTCTGCAGATCTGGAGTGTTGTGATGGCTAATCTTATTTCAGAAGACTAGAACATATATGTTAGCAAGTAGCCTTAGGAAAAAGATGAAAGGAGTATAGGAGAAAAATTAAGCTTCTCTCTGGAATTTTCACAATTTCACAAAGCCAACGAGAGTGTTATAACGGTACCATATGCAATTATATGAAAAGAGTCTGAATTATTTCCCAGATCCTATCTGAGACAAAAATGTACTTTATTTGAAAATAATGGATACTGTATTTTTCTCCAGGAAGCTGTCATTTTCCAATAATGTACATCTGTGTAAAGCCTCCTGTAGTCTGCATTCTTGAGGACCAAAACCAATAACACACCTGTTTGTGTTATTCTTGAAAAAAAAAATCCCATTATATGGCACTTTCTTTATGCCTTTACTTCAGAAAGTTCTCTCCAAAATGAGAAATTGCTCCATCCCTCTGGCTAGAATATTAGATGTAAGGTTTATATTTAAGTAAATAGAATACACTACAATCTCAGTCTCCCACAAATATGTGCAATGCCTCTTCTGATCAAAGTGGTAGAGTTGAATTCATATTTATCTGAGAAATTTTCCAGGAGTGTGGTAAATAGAAGGTTCACAATTGTTCAAAACACCAATGTTTCATGACAGTGTTCAGATTCATATGATTTACAAGTAGTCCTCTTCTTACGACCATTAACTCGGCAACTGTTCAAACGTATGAATTAGGAGACATGACCTCTCTGCAAATTTGGGCACCCAGCTCACAATTATGCCATTACAGTGAAGCATGGTCAAACATGATCCCCATTTGCAATCTTCTCTGCCAGCTTCCCATAAGCAAAGTCAATGGAAAAGTCCGCAGGAAAGGTTAAAAGTAGGAGTCCACTACAAAGTACCAAATCTCAGGGACCTCATGCTCTGTAGCATCCCCTGCCTGCCTGTGCTTCCAAGCATCTGCACACTACTTTGGCCAGCCTGCTTGTATATGCCATCTCCTATCCGTTGCCCTTGCTGGCCCACCCACATTCTCCAATGCTCATCTGTGGCACCCCCGACCCCTCTGCACTCCTTACCTGGAATTCCTGTAGTTATGACAGCAGCAGGGACTGCCAGGATTGCCATCACTAAGTGATGCAGTCACACAGCATCAAGCTTTATAATGTCATCACATAGCAACAACAGACTGAGTCCCAACTGCCATCATAACCCAAAATTAACTTTGTGTTGTTTTATACCAGCACAGAATAAGGTAATTGATTCAGAAGTTAGGGGGTGTGTGGTTCTGGTCCTGTTTCAGAAGCTACGGATCTCTGGCATAAAGACCTGGTTCCTAAAAACAATGGAATGGACAGCTAGAATGGAATGGACTGTTACCTTGGGATATCTATTGGAGCCGCACTTCCAATACATTTCTCCAAGGAAAAATTCCACTCTGCTATCCAGTAGATAAGGGGATACAGTAGATAAGGGAAAAGATACAGTCAATCTGAATGAAGATCGTCTGAATTTGTGGAGTAGAGTTAACGGATACTGTATATGTAGGGAAGATGGTTTATTAAAGAATTAAAAGGTTACAATAAATGTTAAAATAAAGGTGTGAAACAAATAACAAATTAACAGATAAAAGTGAAATTTGTTTGGAACTTAAACAAGCAGGAGAAATAAAAATAATCCAATCCACTCATTCATCTTGCAATTACTGTTTATACATCTTTCTTCCCCAAAAATGCATTGACAAGAATAGAAGCATTCACTTGCAAACTATTTTCTCTTACCTTCTCTGGATGTTTCCATGGATTAGGTACAGTGGGAGAAAGTACACTAATAGAGAACTGTGAATGTGATGAAGCAGAAGACCCACTCAGAGAAGTGAGCCATCTGCGGGTATGTTACCTGAAGATGTCCTAAAATTCTGAGCTAGTACTAAGGTGCTGTAAGGTGTAGCAAATAGCTAAAGTTTCAATTTTATAAATAATATTATTGATATAATCTTATATGCTGAATAACTTGTCATTTGACTTTTTTTGCAAATTACTTGAAGATATTCCAAAACATTAGTTTAAACATGTGAAGAATTAAACATGGCACTTGACACTTGCATCAGCTTTGTATCATCCAAGAGATGTCAAGTAAGGACCTTCCCAGCTTTTTTGCAGGTGCCAACCATGCATTACTAAACAAGGTGTATCTCCAGTTAGGGTCTCCAGAGGATCATTCTTCAATTAGCTTGTTCCCAACAACCATAAGGGCAAATGAAGTTTTATGTTCTCTCTGTAGCTTTACAGAGAGATAGCTCAAAGGATAATAAATCACAATGTACTTTTATCATATAGGTTCATGGCCTTTATTTTAAAATGTTATAATGCCCTAAGACCAATTGTTATAAAGAAACCTCTGGAGTAGAGTATAAAAAAGAGGGAAACAGTTCAGGGAGAAAATAAATAAAAGTAATGAAATGCATTTATTCTTACTATGATCAGCTCTAGAGACAATTATACCAATGTTTCAAGACAAACTGAATTTCCAGCTACTGGAAAATGGTTTGATAAATTACATTCATTCATGCAACAGAATTATGGCATAAATATAGGACCCATGTCATCCACATATAAAGTAGGATCTTTTTATCAGATTAGTATCATGAAAAAATTTATTTCAACAAATTCAACATTGAAAAGAAAAGTTAGAACTAAAAATAAATGTTGCATACAGTTCTTCATTCCCTCATTGTATATTGACCATTCTTTGGAAGTACAGCTAAAAACACCACCTTTGTTCCTAAGATGCATGGCTTCTCATAGTCTCTTGATATTATTTCCAGTCTCCTTTGTTGCATCATCCATCTCTACATGAATGAGGATAAAGTAGTAATAGTAATCTGTAGTCTTGAATATTTTGGTAAGCCTCTTGGTCACATCTTTGATCTTGGGAGACAACATACCTCCTTTGACATATTATCTGGTCTACAATTTGCTGATTCTCTTTCCTCAATTCCTCTGAGAAGTGAGGAATTCTGAGAATCTGCCTGATTCTCACTAGCCACTACATCTCTCCACAATCTACTGCTTTTCCATCCAGTTTTCTATCCTCCTCATTGCTAGTACTGTCTCTAACCAAAACCCAATTCTTCTACTACTTTCCTGTATCCTAGCCTAATATCCAGATTCCCCATCTCAAAAACAACATAGCTCAGTTTTTACTTTTTTCCTTCCTTCATTTAAACCTTTGTACATGAAACTTTTGGTTCCTTTAAATACATTTTTAAAAAAGCATTTGAGATTTATGAGTCAGTAACTACTGCCTCCTTAGGAAATTTATTATCAGATGAAACCTACTTGACATTTCTCATTGTCAAAAAAGACATGAAAAGAAAGACCTGAAACCAGATGTTCTTCTCAAAAATATAAGCAACTATAATTTTCCAGACTGTCACACAGAAGAATATTGAAGCCTTTTCTGTATCTATCACAAATGTTGGCGCATCCTGCCATCAGCAATGGAGATGACAATTAAATGCTAACTAAAACAGGAAGCATCCAGTTCTTTTTGCTAATGCATAATTTAAACCATTAGAAACTAAGATGGTTATTATCCAATTTTTAAACAAAAAAGCTCACTCAAATTGACAGATTTTGCTTAGTAAATTAGCCTGAGGTTTCTCTTTGTCACACAGCTCTTGTGTTATAGTGACAATGAGTCCCAGCTGCCAAGTAGCACAATTAGATTAGTTTTGGGGATACTGATTATTTTTAGCACTCTGCATTATCATCATCATCATCCATTTTGCATAGCAAATATCTTTCTGCAGCAATGGCTTAAGTATCATCAGCTTTACAATTTGCCTTCTCTTCTACCAATTAGCTTGAGAAAGCTTGCATATTTTATTTATTATCATTATTTCTTCTGAAACTACTTTTTCAACCTACGTGATTTGGCTTCTATTGATTTATTGTTATCTGTACATTATGTAAAATTATTTCCAGTTACATTAGTGTAAATATTATCTAGTATCAACCTGTTGCTTCTTTCTGCCTAACAAGGAACCAATGTATTTCTTTGAAGGATAGAGATGGCTCAGTTTCATATTATCACAAAATTATATACAGGTATCTTCAGACCCTGGGAATAAGCTAGTATTTGTTCATTCCAGAAACTCTGAAACCCATCCAATGTCATAATAGCAACTAATTTGAATGCCCGCGATCTATGCCAGATTTTTTTCTGCCAGTTTAAGATTAAATACCAATTATTTCCCCCTCCCATAATCCTTTCTCTATTGCTTATCGTCTTGCCTAATGTAATGGTTTGGGAAGCTCACATACAATTTTGAAAGCCTCACCTGGTCAAAAAATTATGTGGTATTAATGCAGAGTGTAGAATTCTTCTTATGCAACAATTATCCTATACAAATATTTTACTTCTTTTACCACAATAAAGTATTATATATATCTTGTCTTCCAAGCACTACAATTGTTATGCAAATTAAGACTGGGACAAAATCCTTTACTTGCATGTCACACTTGTTTACTCCTGCAGTTCTTCATACCAACTACATTTACTCATGTTAATGCCTCAGTCCTATATTTCTTTCACAAAACATTAATGTAGAACATGGGATAAGGGAAAAGCAGCAAGGAGATGAGGGGAATTTGTCTGCAACTGAAAATTTTGTCAGGTCTTGCAAAAAAACAAAAAAAAAGATTCAGGATAGCAGGCCAGGTAATTCTAGCCCAGGTATTCTCTCAAGATGTAAGCTAAGGATATCCCAGAGACAGTTATGTTAGACTGTTGCAAGAAAAATAACCTATGCCCACTTACTGTAGAAAGGACAATTCAGCTTATCTAGCAAAGAAGAGTGTTAAGTTCTGAGCATGGGCGCAAGGAATGGAGACGAGGCAGAGAACTAGTGAACTTCAACTCTTTATTAAGATTAAGAACAGAGCAAAAACCCTGGGCAGCAGCAGCTCTTTTATAGAGCTGGCTGATGACCCGTTAACCAATGATTTGCGTTCAAACGTTTAAATTGTACCCAATGAGAGATGTTCAGCTAATAGCCAATCAGGCTGCTCCGTAAGGACCAATCCCAGCTCGCTATCCATGGGCCAATCAAAGGTGCAGGATTACGAGCTTGCTTTCTCGTAAGGTTGACAAGTTTTTATTAAATAGTTTTTATTCGTTCATAACAAAGAGTTTACTAGTTTCCCGGCAATTTGTTCCATTGCCAAATTGCCCTAGACTATTATCACAGAATACCTTTCTAACATTAAACCCAGAATTTATCTGTAGAAGAGAATATTTATAGCTCAGAATTTGCCTTCCTGAACTCCTGGAGTCCTGGACTATATGTATGATGTTGTTTTGATACTTGAATCATATTCCTCTTGAATTGCCTTATTTCATTCAAGACTGAACATTCCCTATTTCCTCACTAAACTGTATACCAACAGTATATTTTCCCAACAAGGGCATATAAAGTGTGAAGTTCATTCCAGTTGCCCAATTATAGAAAGCAGGCAACTATATTAGGCAGCAGTGATTTAAGAAATGCTGGAGGCAGGTGATCACTTTAGTGATAATAGAAAATACCCCATTTCATACTGCAAAGGAAAAGGCAGTAGTAAATTGCTCATGTGTTTTACCAAGAAAACCACACAAGATAAAATGATTGATAATATAGTGCCGAGTGATGGGTCTCTCCAGTCTGATGGCACTCAATAAGAGTATTACTGATGAGTAATAGGAATATTACTGATGAGTATTGTTAAGCCTGAATTCCCCAACAAGTGTTAAGGAAAACAAACTAAACAGAATGTGTAGCGTAGTCAGATAGGCAGACAGGTAAATGTGTGAGATAAGTTTGTATTTTAGTTAACACGCAGTAAAAACAGATACGCTTGTGCTATCAAAAATATAGTTTATTCCATTAGGAATTATAGCATAGTCAAAATAAACGGTCCATTAGTCATGTATCATTTCAGTCAGTCCAGTCGGGATACTCAATTTGCAAAGTCCGTGTTGAATAGCCAATGTCAGTTCACTTACAATAAATCAGTCCGTATTATCTCTTCTCTCCGTTGAGAAATCAACACTCCTTTCTCTCCTCCGTTCCAGTAAGGAAAACGCAGTCATCAATCCATCCAGTAATTAGGGATCATTAAGCCAGAGAGAGAGATCTGCAATTGACTTGCTTCTTTTATGGTGCTTTTACAACCACACCCTTAATTACATTCTTGTAGTTAAAGTTACACACACTTTAACCAACAAAACCATGATAACTTATTTATTATTTTTTACCCAAACCAGTTAGGGTAAACAATGTTATCCCTAACAAGTATTACTTAATAGAGCTAAGGTCTTTAGGATGTGTAGTTGCTGATGATTTGCCACACAGGAAAAGAAAATCTGAAACAGCATAGATAGAATTACAATGGAAAAATTAAAAATTAAAAACATGAATATAGGAAAACTTAGCACAGAGAAATATGAAGTGAATTGACCAGGCTTTGACATCTTGGACGTCAGTGAATTGAAATGAACTGGAATGGATATTTTTTTCAGTCAGAAGATCATATCGCTTACTGTAAATTCTCCACTTATTTATTCAACCAATGTGCTGAACATATATTGAGGGAGATTGGAAGAGGACAAGTATAGTTTCAAAATTGTTGAAAGAACATCAATAACCTGTATTACAGTGATAAAATTACTCTGATATGAAAATATTAATGATCTGCAAGCTCAAATAAGGAAAGGCAAGGAACATAGTGACCAAATGTTGGACTATGATTATAAAGATCAAACTAATGACATGTATTTCAACCAGCCTTAGAAGTGACAATGAATGTGGTAGATAGTTTCTGCCATATTTATATATAGAAAGATATGTTTTACTTTGTTTTTATTTTAATTTATAATAAGTTTTTTTTAATGTTTTTTATGTTTCTTGCTTATTATATACATTACCCAGTCATTATGTGCGATGAGAGGCTATATAAATTTGATAAATAAATAAACAAAATAAGATATTCAGATGTTATGATATGTGTAAACCTACAAAATTCAGAATTGTACAGCCCATGGTTTTCCCTATTATACTCTATGGAAGCCAAAATTAAACTTTGTAGAAGCATCATAAAAGAACATTGATATTTTTGAACATTGGTGTTGGAGAAAACCCCTGATAATCCAATGAAAACAAATAAATGGATCATAGAACAAATCACTCCGGGCAGAAATTACCAGGTGTTTTGACCCTGCTGGAGAACATGCACTCAGATCAAAAGGATTGGAAAAGAAGAATGATAATGACAATCCTATGGAGCAATACTGGAATCTAAGACAGCAAATTCTTAGAATCCCTCATCCACACCGGTTAATAGTCTCTCAGACTCAAAGTTTAGTCTTTGTCCTAGGCAGAGGTGCTTAAGTGAAGATTCAGAGGCAGAGAGGGAGTAATAAATTTGAGGGAGACAGTTAAAAAGAATGGAAGAGCTATTAGGAAACAGACTCTGCAGCTCCTACGTGATATGTCTCAGCTAGCACTGAGTGGAAGGTCAGTTTGGCTTATTTATTGCATTCTCTCCCTGGGGAAAAAAACACTGAGGACAACTTTCAGTGGTGTCATGTATCTATATTGCTTTGCCATGTCTTAGACCTTGGATTTGCTTCACCTTGTTCCTTGTCTCTCATCTGGAATCATAGTCTGATGATTTGTTTACTGGTCTCAGTCCACATTTGACCTCTTTGGTAACAAGCAGACTCTAGCCTTCAGGTTCTTTTCAAAGACTGCTCATACTCTACCAAATGTGAATCAGCCTCATCTGTGGCTGTAGAAGTTTTATAGTTTGCTAATTACAATCTAATAGCCTAATTGTCAAAACTAAATTCAATTATCATTGTTCAGACATGTTACCTGAAGCTCTCTTAAAAAGATCATATTAGGAAAGGTAGAAGGAAAATAAAGAGGACAGCCAACAGCAAAGTAGATGGACTTGATTTCAGCATTGAAAGAGCTGAAGGGCCAAGTTGGGGACAGATCATTCTAGAGACAATCTATCAGTGTTGTCACTAAGAACTGACACTGACTTAATAGCATGTAATCAAAATTACATTTGACTTTTTTAGCAGTTGTGTCACATTATTATTATATATTCATATGTAGCATGTGATCCATTACAATTCCAGAATCTGCTTTATTCATAATATTATCAAGCCATATATTTCCTACCATATTCCCAGACCTGGACAATTTATTTCTATCTTCTATGTGAATAATTTTGTATCTGTCGCTATTAAACTTCATTGTACTAGTTTTAGCCATTTCTTCAAGCTATATCAATTTTTTAAAATTTTCTTTTTGTGTTAGATATGCCATCTTGCTTTGAGTCATTTCTAATTTTTGATAAACATTCATTCCACTTTTTCATCCATGACACTTATGAAATTGTTAGGGAGTGACAGAGCCAGAATTAAATTCTATGGAATCCTCCTTGATACCTTACTATAATTGTAACTCTTTCATTCATAATTAAATTGACACCTCTACTTCTATGTATGTATTCATCAATATCAGACTCCATTCACATGTCTTACATTATTCCCTTTTTCTTAGTTTGACAAACATATAATAGAAAGATTATGATCAATAACAGACAATGAGGGACAGAGATTGAGAGAGAGAGATGCTTGCCAGCCTTAGTTATATCCATACCAAATGCATAGCTTAATAGTCATAAAGATCTAATTTGGTCCCAATTTAATTTAATGTATTGGATTTTAAGCATTCCCCCACTCTCAACTCCAAAAGGACCTTGGGCAAATAACATATAAAACACACAATTAAAAAAACATGCCCACCTGAACAAAACCATACCAATACCTTTCAAAAATGATTTGATAGGGGCTGTACAAACACCCTAAACCACAAGTCTGAGAATAGAGCCAAATGTTAAGAAAATGCTGGAACTCTTAGAGAGAGTGGGGGCCATATGTATCTCTTTTAATCAATATACCACAACAGTACTCAAAGCCCAGGTTCACTTCTTGCACTCTCACTCTAGTGCGTGCAAGTTATGACCAATATATTTTTAAAAAAATATTTTGTAAGTCAATCTACTGTTATTTATTTATTTATTTGATTTGCCAATTGTTTACAAGATAATAAGTATAAGTGTATACATAGTTGTGAATACATGAAATGGGTACATATAAGAAAAATAAAAGAATAAGAGAAACAATAGGACAGGGACGGTAGGCACGATGGTGCGCTTATGCACGCCCCTACAGACCTCTTAGGAAAGGGGTGAGGTCAATAGTAGACAGTCTAAGGTTAAAGTTTTTGGGGTTTGGGGAAGAGACTACAGAGTCGGGTAGAGTATTCCAGACATTGACCACTCTATTGCTGAAGTCGTATTTCCTGCAATCAAGTTTGGTGCGGTTTACTTTGAGTTTGTATCTGTTGTGTGCTCTTGTGTTGTTATGGTTGAAGCTGAAGTATTCATTGACAGGTAGGACATTGCAATGTATGATTTTATATACCATGCTTAAGTCAGACCGAAGACGGCGTAATTCAAGGTTTTCTAGTTTTAGAATTTCAAGTCTGGTGGCATAAGGTATTCTACAACGAGTAGAAGAGTGGAGAACTCTTCTTGTGAAATATTTCTGGACTTTCTCAATTGTGCTAATATCAGATACGTAATGAGGGTTCCAGACTGATGAACTGTATTCGAGTATTGGTCTAGCAAATGTTTTGTATGCTCTGGTTAGTAGTGTGATATTACCAGAGAAAAACTACGTAGGATTAGGTTAACAACTCTTAATGCCTTTTTGGCTATGTAGTTGCAGTGGGCTCTAGCACTTAGATCATTAGAGGTGAGTATTCCAAGGTCCTTTACAGAGCTTGGGTCATCAACAAGATCTTGACTATTCAGCTTGTATTTTATTTTCTGATTATTATTTTTTTGCCAATATGTAAGACAGAGCATTTATTTGTTGAGATTTGAAGTTGCCATTTGTTTGACCATTCAGATACATAGTCAAGATCTTTTTGTAGGGTAGCAGTATTGTCTGTGATATTGAACAGCTTTACATCATCAGCGAAGAGAACGCAATTGCTCTTAATATGATCACAGAGGTCATTTATGTAGAGTATGAAGAGAGTTGGTCCTAGAACACTGCCCTGGGGGACACCACTATTGACAGGTACTGATTTGATAGGATGCTCCCGATTTTGACCATTTGTTGTCTGTTTGACAGGAATGCTTCTATCCAGTTATTCAGTTGTCCAGAGATACCATAGGATTTTATTTTTAGGGAGTGGTTTGTCGTGTACCACTGAATCAAAGGCTTTACAGAAGTCTATGTAGATTGTGTCTATTGCTTTGCCCTGGTCGAGTTGTGTCATCCATATGTTTTTGCAGTGTAAGAGTTGCAGATTACAGGATAGTTTTTTTCTGAAACCACATTGTTTATTGGAGAGTAGGTTGTTTGTCTCTAAGTGGAGGATGATGGATTGGTTAATAATTGATTCCATGACTTTACAGGTGACGCAGCATAAGGAGATTGGCCTGTAATTTTCAACTAGGCTTGAGTCTCCTTTTTGAAGATGGGGATGACTGTGGCTTGTGACCATAGGTTAGGCAAGGAGCTGGTCCTGAAAGATTTTTCAAAGATTATGCTTAGAGGTTTGGCTATGGCATTGGATAGCTTTCTTAAGAAGTAGGCACATATTCCATCCGGTCCAATAGATAGAGATGGTTTTAGATTGCGTGAGTGATTTTTCGACATTGTCTTCTGTGAAATCGATATGTATTAGATCATTGTTGTTATCTGTGGTACGGCTAGGAAATACTGGGCATGATCCATTGCTGTTTACAAATACTGAGCCGAAGAATGTGTTAAAGATGTTGGCTTTAATGGTGTCATCGTGCAGTCTTTACCATCAGGTCCTATCAAGGGAGGGATGGACCTTGAGTCTTTTAGTTTGTTGTTTACAAAATTGTAAAAAGCTCGGGTGGAATTGGTGCTTAGAAGGTTTTCCTCTTGTTTAATGTGATAATTGGTGCATTCAGTCTTTATCTGGTGGCATAAATTTTTGTACCGGTTTTTGAAATTGGCAACGTGACCAGATTTGTTTTTCCGCCAGAGTGATCTCTTTTTGGATTGAAGTTTCCTTATTGATATGGGTAATCTGCTTTTTGTTTTGTTTTGGGAGTTGTTAATGGTACATATAGTTTGATGACTCTTTGACTTCAAGTAAAAATATGTTGTAATGGTCTTCAACGGTATTGCATTCAGTGAATAGAGATTGCCAATCAAGGGATGAGAGATCGTTGTCTATAAGATCATAGTTGCCTTTTTGAAGTTACAATAGGGGATTACATCATTGTGGTGATTTTTGTGTGGATGTATGTTGAGACAAAAGTCAATCATATTGTGGTCACTACTGAAAAGGGTTCTTTAGTTTGTATTCCGTAAATTAGGTTCAAACTGTTGCAGAAGATGAGATCGAGGCAGTTGTTTAGTCTAGTGTTGTTGATTACTAGTTGTTCCAGTCCCAGATTTGTAATAGCATTGTAGAAGGTTGTGTGTATGATTTCAGTTGTACAATCATTTAGGGTCCAGTCAATATGAGGTAGATTGAAATCACCAAGAAGGATAAAAGGGTATGGGCAGGATGCAGCCCATGTTAGTAATGTATTTAGCTTGTTTACATGTTCGATGTCATAATCAGGTGCTCTGTAACATAGTAAGAATCGAATTGTGATATTTGAGGATAGTTCACAGATGATGGTTTCAGGAAGGGCAAGCTCCTGGGTAACTTGGATATTTTTTAGATGTAAGGATTTTTATAGAATATAGCAACACCACCTCCTCGACGATTTTCACGATCTGATCTGTAAACATGATAGTCTCTTACTGTGGTAATGGAGTCGGGGAGAGATGCATTGAGCCATGTTTCACAGACAAATATAATGTCGAAGTTAGCCATATTTAGGAGGAAGAGAAATTCAGGTATTTTATTCACGAGGCTTCTTGCATTGAGTAGTTTGCATTTAAGGCCGGCAGTAGTTGGAATTGAGGTAGTTGGGGCGTGCGTGCCTAGTCTTGGGTGATGGTGGATGGGTTGAGGTAGGGTTGTGGTTGAGGGTAAAAGCTGAGTATTGGGTTGCGTGGCTTACTTTTTGATACAGTCAGCATGGTAGTCAATGTACAGGTCCTTCTCTCCATTGTCTAGACGGTTTTTGAGTTCGATGCGGAGTACACGGGAGCGGGCACGTTGCTGTATGGTTAGGTCAGGGCGCAACGGAGGTTCTTATGGTTGGTGTTGGTTTTGGCGATTGAGTTTATAGTATAAATAAATTTACGTTTGCTTGATTCATTTTTGCAAATGACCCTGCACAAGCGTGGGGCCACAGAGCCGCTCTCTATTTTTGAGCTCTCGGTCGATGCGGAAATGTCAAGTATTTCATCAGCGGAGATGGTTGATGCTTGATAATTTCTGATGATGTTTCGACAGTTGTGATGTCATCATTGACATTGATGTCTTCTAGACCAAATAAGATGGCGTTTGACGTTTCCGTTCACGCTCAACGGCTTCTCTGATGAGGATTGGGATATCAATATTTGTCTGGGTTGTGTTTATTTGTGGATTGGGTTTTGGATTGGATTGTGGTTGTTTGGTAGAGATGTGGTTTGTAGCTATTGGATGTTCAGGTTTTTGCGTTGTGTCTTTTTTTCAAGGTTGGATATTCTTTCTTTTACGGCGTCCAGGGATGCTACTATGATGTTGAGGGATGTTTTAATGGTTTCGATGGTAGGGGATGTTTCAATGGTTTCGATGGTATCAACTCTTTCAGACAGATCCAGTTTGGGTCTGCTTGATTTGCAGAAATATGGAAACTCATTGGATGATTTTAGGTATTGAATCATCTGCTCAGGTAATCCCAAGCAGTCATGATGAGTGTATTTTTTACACAGAGAACATTTGATGGAGTTTTCATTATCCTTTAAATTTTTGTAGCATTTAAGGCATGTGCAGGAGTCTTGTGGTTCATTGGTGGGGATCATCTTCTCTTTAGGTTGTGGTTTGACGTAGGATTTTCTTTTGGCATGGTAGGATTGTTAAAATAGTACGTTGATTGAATTAATTAAAGGAACAATTTTGGGTAATCTATATAGCCAATATTACATCAAACAATCAATTGCAGTAATCTCTCAAGTCAGATAATATTCCTGAGCAACAATCAGCCTGATCAATTAATTACTCTAATCACTAATCAATTAATTACACTAATCATTAATCACACTGTTCATTTAAATTCACTAGATCAATGATTTTGCTATTCAATTAAATTACATGAATTTTGATCTTTTAAACTAGTCAGTAATCACACTATTTGCACTAAACACTCTAATCACACTAATCAATTTAAAACAATAAATCAGTTAAATCTGAATCCCAGCCACTGGAAATATGTGCTGTTTACTGCCATATTCAAGAGTTGAGTAATTCACCTTCTTTTTATTATCTGCTACTCTTTTGCTATTTTTACTAACCAACTGGAATATTATTTGTTTCTTCATTTATTTTGAGCATACCCAAAAATTGTTTCTATATTCTTAGCTTCCTTCATTAATATCAGCCTATTCTGAACTTTCTACCTCCTTCAAATTTTTGCAATTTTGCATTTAGTAGCTTATTTTTTAATCAACTTCCATTAATCTTTATCTATTTTCTTAACATGGAGTATTATTTATTCTTGATTTGACCTGATTAAAAATCTGTTTTATGTAACTATTTTAACTCAACTTTAGCTTTTGTTCATAACAAGGATTAAGGTATTACTTCCCTGACAAATTTGTGAGAGTGGGGCAGTGTGTAAATCATATAAATTAAAATCCACTCAATCTGCTTTCTAATTGGTTTTGCTTAAATAAAAAATTGGTTGTCTTGTGACTTTCTTCTCCCATTGAAGAAAAAGATTGTAAGAAAAACCAAGAATTTTCTTAGAACAACCACATTGGCAGAATGTTTGACAAATGTTGGAAGTAATTAAATGTTCCTGTCATAATTATCTTTATTATTCATCTTTTTGCATTATGTAAATATGCCATTTATTCTTCATTTATATTATTCACATCTTTTTGGTTGGTTGATCAGTAATAAATATCATCAGTGTTTCTGATTTTATTCTTTCTTCCACTTATTTTAACCCAGATCCTCTCAGTGACACTTTCAATTACTGAATAGAGGTAGACAAACAGAAACACAGATAGTTAAGTAAATATGTCATAATTTCTTTTCCCTTTGTGTCACTCCTGTTATTTTTGAGCAAACAGCATTGTTCAATTGCTTTATCTCTGGAACCATCAATTATATTATGTTGTTAGCTTGTCAGAAAAGTGGGGCAAAGGGGAGTCAATGTGAATGTTAGTTGTTCATGGCAGGCTGGCCAGAGGAATTCCCTACAGATAGGATCAAAGTGACATTTATTTTTGGCCTTTTGAAAGAAAGAGTGACCAGATGGCCAGTTCTACTCAGTACAAAAATGGGGGATATTGGACAGCTAGTAAGATTGTAAAATGTGTTGGAGTTTAGAGCTGCATTTGATAATTCTGTCAGAAGAGCAATTAATAATCAATTGTTCAATGAATTTCATAAAAAATTGATAGCTCACAAAATAAGCTCATAAAATAATAATTGGAGTAACTACCAGAATCCTGACAAAATGCTTATAAAATACTCATAAAAATAACACATATAAAACAGAAATAGTATGAAGCATCAGGCTCCAAAACTTTTCCTCTGGAAAAGTTCTGCTTTAAATTATTTTCAGAAAGTAGACAATATTGGCAACAGATTAATCTAAAAGAGGAGGTTTTTCAAGGTGGTCAGTCCCATTATTGAAAAAGAGGGTTTGTTTCCCCTGAGGGACATCCAGTTACTTCTCCCAGTACAAAGTTTTCAGGTTTGACTTTAGTCAGCAAATATAGTCCTGGATAACCAGGTGCCAAACCATATAATTATGTTTTGTTTTGTTTAATTTTTATCAGTGCTAATTGTTTTATGTGGGTTTTTCAAGAGTCAGTAGCATGAAGGATCATCCATGTGATGTGATGTATCTGGGCCTTGTTCACAGCCAGAGATTGCGAAAGGAGGGAGGACTGGAAGTCAACACTCTCCATGCAATCCATGCTGAGAGAAGAAAGTTGAGTCTGAAAGGGAAGTGATATAATAAACCTTAGAACACAGAGGAGGAAGTCAAATCACAGAAGGAAGGAATACCATTACAGAAAATGTTCCTGAGATGCAATCAGGAAGGGGGATGCGGGGAAGAGGCTGGGTGTGTGTGTGTAAAACAGTAACTCCATCATTAATTACAGTAGTTCAGCTGGAGATTTCAAGATTTTGTTACATTACCCTATTAGCAATAAAGGTGTTTCCACAAATTCAAGTGATTCTTATTTATTTTACTCAATTTGGATGCTGCCCAATTCCATCCTAACTCTTGTTCCCAGAGTTTGTGTGTTTGTTTGATTTCTATAGCCACCCATCTAAACAAAAATTGAACAAAACAAACTGACCTGGTGAACTCCCCTTCAAAACCTTCATTAGCTTCCCTTATCTGTTTACTAAATTATAACCCACTGAAAAAGGTTATGCATAAAATGTTTATGAGACTGTTGATTATCTTTGTTGCAAGGGACTAAATAATGGAGCCTTTTAAAAGAGTTGGCATAAAATGTACGACAACCAGTACTTGGTATGTGTCTAAACCATGGGTTTGTGATGCATCTCCCAGCAGCGTAACCTGTGTGACATGCTTAGATACTGTGTGCAGGTTCCAAAAATAATATTTAAGAAAATATGATTGAACTCTTGTAAGATTGCCAAAATTCATGAAATTTCAGTGATCGTACAAACATTTTCAAAGTAAAATGCTCAAATACACAAGCTTTGGAGCAGTGTTTTTCAAGATATTTTTTTACTGCACAGTAATGTCCAGAACCCACCCCCCAAAAATGCTGAGAAGATCGAACCACAGTTTGAGGAACAATTTCCTGGAGGCTATTAGCACAGTAAGGAAAGAGCTACAGAGCTCTTAGCAGAACATTCAGAGATTTCTAAGTTAGTGTGACAATTTTTAACATTAACATTTAAGCAATGGGAATAGCTAGAGGTGCCCATCACAGATCCTTGATATAAAACCTGTGCCCATACTAGTTGCTGCCTGCCAATAAAACCTCTGCTTTCTATTTTCCCTTTGGCAACACATCAGTGATGGATGATAGATGCCTCGATGTTCTGCCTGAAGTCCCACCATTAATAATAATCAAAGATGAATTTTCTTGGGCAAATGAAAATTACATGAAAAACTCTGTTTATTCTTAATAGATTATTTCTTTCTTTTTATTTTTCTTTACTTTCTCTGTGTGAATGAGTGAGTGATGGGGAAACTTCTGGGTATATTTCAAAATTTTGCCCCTTGACAAATTGATGGCCACTCAGTCCTTTCCTGATTTGATTCTTGTTTGTCCCCAGACATGGCTGAAGGACAAGCTTGGCCCTCTATATCCACAAACTGAACCACTGTGAGCAAAGCTGCTTAAGCAAGCAGAATTCCTTCAATAGCCCATGTGGGAATGATGTTGCACACATTAAGTTTCAAACAGTTTTAACAGAGAAGTGGCAGCATGTGAACATGGAGGGGAAAGATCAGTAAAAAGCTGCTCAGAATGAGGTCATTAATATTGGAAATAAGACAGCATAATTTATTCTCATTCAGTTCATTGATATAGAGGAGGCCTGGTTCTCCCAGTGTAATATAGAATTCCATAGACATAACAAAGAGGTTTTTTTAGGCATGATAACTGGACCATAGAGTTATCAACAAACTGTGTTTGGCTATTAGGAGAGGAGATAATCTAGCTATTTTATTTATCTATATTTATTGCTTCCTTGCCATGTAAAAATTTGAAACAAAAGTCAATGACAAAGTAATGTTTCAGTTCTCTTTTGTTTTGTTTTAATTATAGTCATAAAATCACTAGCAATTGGATAGTCTATGGCTGGAGCTTCAGTCATTTATAACAAAGAAATCTGCGTTAGCAGAGGCTCTGCAAACATTTATGATGTGAAGTAATATCAGCAAACTGATTTGCCACAACTATCCTTCATTAGCAATAACACTTAGACTTATATACCACTTTATAGTGCTTTACAGCCCTCTCTAAGTGGTTTTACAGAGTCAGCATATTGCCCCCAACAATTTGGGTCTTCATTTTACCCATCTTGGAAGGATGGAAGGCAGAGTCAACCTTGAGCCTGGTGAGATTCGATCTGCCAAATTGCAGGCAGCTGGCTGCAGCAGAAGTAGCTGTGCAGCAGAATCACTGTGCCACCAAGGCTCTTTCATTAACTCTTTCTGTTTCAAAAAATACCCTCTGGAAACATCCTCAAAGTGGCATGTCTCCTTGTCCCTGACTCCTCCAACTCTAGCTGAGAAATGAAAGGAATTGACTTTTCTTCTTAGTAACTCTCAAGGTTTACTAATAACTTGGGCCTATGCCCCATGCCCACTTTGCCTGCCCTGTTGTAGATTTTCCAGGAAATCTGCAACTAGCTTCCAGCATCTGGCAGATAGACCATCAGTGTGACAAAAGGCTCAATATCCAAGTAGGCTAAGTTCCATTCAGATTCCAGGCACTATTAAACACTACGGCTAAACAGTTGTTTATTAAATTAATCAAAATTGCTGGGTTCTCATAACGCACTAAGGCATAAACCAAAATTTTCAAATTGCAAAGGTTGGACGCTATAGGGCATTGCACATCAAAACAACTAGACACAAGGACAGTTCTTCTCCGAATGCCATCACTCTGCTAAACAACTAATTCCCACAACACTGTCAACTTATTTACTAAGACTGTATTACTATTTTTCTATACTACTAGATTATAATAACACTTCCTATTACCTACCTCTTCCCACTTATGACTATAACCATGTTGCTTGTATCTTTACAATTTATATTGTTTTATTTGTTTCCTAGTATGATTTGATTGCTTATTAGTAACCTATGACTTACACTAAGTGTTGTATCTTCTGATACTTGATGAATGTATTTTTTTTCCTTTATGTACACTGAGAGCATATGCACCAAAGACAAATTCCTTATGTGTCCAATCACACTTGGCCAATAAAGAATTCTATTCTATTCTGTTCATGTAACATATTAAACACTAATTTTTGGCAGAATTACTGTCTGTTTGTCCAGTACAATATCGTCCTGGTCAGGGGCCACAGCTTGGACTGCAAGTAGCAGAATGGGAGGGTCTGCCTTATCAGATCTTAAGAGAGTTTAAAAAGGCAGTTACGGACTATGGGATTAGTGGTAATTTTACAAGAGGACTTGTAGAAGGAATGAAAAATGGTTATACAATGATCCCTGAAGATTGGGAGCAAATATTTCGCATGATTTTAACATCCATGCAATATGTGGTTTGGGAGAGTGAATATATGAGACATGCTCAAGCTGCTGCTTTAGGAGGAGGAGGAGCATGTACAGTTGAGCAGCTATTTGGTTCTGGACCATTTGATACAATTCCTACTCAAGTTGTTGTTCCTCCAGCTACGTTAACTATTGTTTCTGAATGTGTCTTTCATGCTTTTCTTAAGGTACCCCAAGCTGGAGAACCTAGAGCAAATTTTTCAAACATTTGACAGAATGCCAATGAGCCTTATGCTGACTTTGTTGAGTGTCTGTCCAAAGCAATTAGACAGCAGTTTGATCATCAGGAAGCTGCTGGTGAACTTCTTTGCCAGTTAGCTATTGAAAATGCTAATGCAGATTGTAAAAGAGCTTTACAGCCATTAAAGGCTACTGCTCATTACACTCTGGCAGATATGCTGCGAGTCTGCCAGGATATTGGATCACAAACCTATAAAATGCATATGTTAGCAGCTGCTATTCAGAAAGGACAGCGACCAATTGGTAACTGTTTTAAGTGTAAGAAGCCTGGCCACTTTCAGAAGGACTGTCATTCTACACCTTCTATGCCTCAGAATCGTCCTTCTAAGAAGTGCCCTATTTGCAAAAAGGGATTTCATTGGGCCAATCAATGTTGGTTTCGGTCGGGAAACTTGCCAATGGGTATGGCACCCACCCAGAATCCAAAGCGTGCCTTTCCCATCACTCTGACTCCTCCAGCAGTCTCTCTCACTCCTCCCCAGCCACAGCCGGTAGCGCTGGGATCGATTTAATCACTCAAGAGGAAATTGAGTTTCAATTTCCCATGGAAGTTAAAATAGTTCCATCTCAATTTAAAGGTCCTCTTCCTTCGGGATTAGTTGGCTTAATTGTGCCTCGTTCTTCTGCACACAAAAAGGGCTATTTTGTTGTGCCTGGGGTAATAGATTCAGATTACACTGGTCTCCTCATGATTCAGATTTGGGTGAATCTTCCTCAAGTTCTTCCTTGTAATTCTTCTGTTGCTAAATTGCTTCTTCTTCTATATGAAATTCCATCTCCTGATATAGGTAATCGTGGGGATGCAGGATTTGGATCAACTTCTTTATCTGTAGGCTTACTTCATCAGCTGAACTCCTCTTGTCCTTTGTTAACACTCTTCCTTAATAAACAACCATTTCAAGGGTTATTGGATACTGGAGCCAATGTTACTGTCATCTCCTCTTTACAGTGGCCAAAAACGACAGTTTCTTCATTGTGGGGAATAGGAGGTTCTACAGCTGCTTGGCGAAGTGTTCAAGAAATTAATGTTACAACATCTGCTGGTAAGTCCTTTTTCCTACAACCATACATTCTAGATATTCATACTAATATTTGGGGCCGTGATATCCTTTCTCTTCTTAATGCCCATTTGATTCTTGAGGATGGCTCTTCCTCTTAAATGGCTCTGTTCTACGCCGGTTTGGGTGGAACAATGGCCATTATCAAGGGAAAAACTCGCTGCTTTACAACAATTGGTTCAAGAACAATTGGCTGCTGGTCATATAGAACCTTCTACTAGTCCTTGGAATACTCCTGTTTTTGTTATAAAAAAGAAAAATGGGAAATGGTTCATGATTTAAGAGAAATTAATAAATGTATCCAACCCATGGGTCCTTTACAATGTGGTTCTACCAAATCCTAACTGAATTCCTAATTTTTATAAATTATTGGTAGTTGATCTTAAAGACTGCTTTTTTACTATACCTTTGCAGCCTCAAGACAAAGAAAAATTTGCATTTACTGCCCCAGTTTTTAATAATAGCATGCCCACAAAACGATATCATTGGCGAGTGTTGCCTCAGGGAATGCTTAATTCTCGTACACTTTGTCAATATTTCATGGATAATGCCCTTCAACCCTTTCGGAATAAATTCCCTTCCTATTTAGTCTATCATTATATGGATGATATATTGATAGCAGCCCCGAATTTTGATGAATCTTAAGTTGTTAAAAGAGTTAACGGATATTGTGGCACAACAGGGATTGTATATAGCCTCAGACAAAATTCAAAAGGTAGAACCTTATACCTACTTAGGACATAGAATGTTACACAATTCCTCCATTCCAATTCTTCCTAAATTACAAGTACACAAATTATATACATTAGTACAATGGCAAAAATTACTTGGCATTATTAATTGGGCACACCCATTCTTCTACATTACAACTGGTGATATGTTGCCCTTATTTCAGTCTTTGAAGGGAGCACAATCACCAGGAGATCTAGTTGTATTAACTGATCTTCAAAGAACATGCCTTCAAGAAATATTGAATAAGTTTAAGCATCGATATGTGGACAGGATAACATCCTTAACAATAGGACTTTGCTTAGCTATTCTTCCCACTACACCCTTACCCACGGGATGTCTTTATTCTAATGTGTCCCCGCAAGCGGTCAACATTCATGAATGGATTAATTTGTCAGCTACTCCGCCTAGAAACATTTATCCTTATCAATCAGCATTAGAGGATTTGATTATTAAAGGTCATAAACGAGCCTTACATCTTACAGGACAGGATCTCATTAGCATAGCTTTCACTCGTACAAAAGTTGAACATGAGCATTTGATGATGATTTCAGAATCATATCAGATAGCCTTTTCTCAATATGTGGGAAACTTGTTGTATTCTTTACCCAAGGATCCTAGAATAGTGGTTACTACTACTTTAAATCCGGCCTTTTCTTCCATTTTTGTGCGAAATCCTATTTCTAAAGCTCTTACAGTCTTTACTGATGGATCACCTACAAGGGGTGTGGTTGTCTGGCAGATTCAACAACAATGGTATTCTAAATTTACTGCCATGCAGACTTCAGCTCAACGTGCTGAGCTGGCTGCTGTGATTTTGGCTTTATGATTGTTCAATGACCAACTTATTAACTTGATCGTTGATACTCAATATGTGTATTTAGCTATGCAATCTCTTCCATTTTCTTATTGTGCTCTCTCTTTGGATAAGAATTTGTTATCCTTGTTTTTATCTTTAAAGAATAGTTTGGAAACTCGCTTGTATTCTTCGTATGTAGAACACATTCGAAGTCATACTCCCTTTACTAATGCCTTGACTGAAGGAAATCAGAAGGCAGATGAATCCTTAAAGGATGTTGCATCTTTGTTTGCTGATCCTATTGCTAGTCATTCTTATTTTCATCAAAATGCCAAATCGCTTGCAAAGCAATTTAAAATTTCATTATCTCAAGCCCGGGATATTGTCCGTACTTGTCCAGCTTGTCAGCAACTGGCAGTTCCCTTTCCAGTGGGTGTCAACCCACGAGGAACCCAAGCTAATCAAATTTGGCAAATGGATGTAACTCAAATTTCAACCTTTAAGCCATACTGTTATCTTCATACATCTATTGACACTCATTCACACTTCCTTTGGGTTACTGCTTCAAAACATGAACGTACTTCAGATGTTATTTCTCATTGCGTATCCTCTTTTGCTGTAATGGGTCGGCCTTCTCAGTTTAAAACTGACAATTGCCCCGCTTATATTAGTAAGGAACTTCAAACCTTTTGCCAGAAATGGAATATTACTTTAGTGCACAGAATTCCTTACAACTCTCAGGGTCAAGCTATAGTTGAGCGAGCTCATCATACTTTTAAGGCATTGCTTCAGAAACAATTACAAACTGAGTCTGGCCCTTACCATCTGCGAAAGATTCAAAATCTCATTGCTGTAGCATTATATACTTGGAATTATTTAACCTTTTTAGATTCTCTTCCAGACTCACCAGTTAATTTGCATTTTCAAACTACTGAATATTTAGCAAGGCCTTTGGTAAAGTATCGCCAAACTCCAGATCCAACCTGGAAAGGCCCTACACCACTGATCATCTGGGGTCATGGTTACGCCACTATGGAAGATCCTTCTACTCGACAAGCAGTGTGGGTTCCAGCGCGCTGTGTTCGTCCGTATCATGGCATAGCATCAGGGCCTTCACAACCCGATTCCGGATTTCAATCTTCATCTGAACACGGAAGTCTGTCTTCCAAGGTCGACGCGCCCACAACCCATCACTTGGGACCAGGTTAAATCTACTATATATCAAACTCAACAACAACTGCAACAGGCCTCATTACCCCAGACTCCTGAAAATCTTGTTGCTGCTGTTTTTGCTATTATTACTGCTAACTCTGTTACCATTTTACTTTGTATTTTCTTGTTTATGGTTAATGGTGTTTCTGCTCAAAATGACACTTCTGTGGTTTGTCTCAACCCTAATTTGTGGGTTCGTCATGCCCAATACATGTTTATGACCCATGGCACAAATATTACTTTATACTATGAACCCCCAGTGGCATTTGGTCAAATTTATTTTACCCCTAACTTGATCATGTCTTCTACATTTGTTGTCTCACAACTATAATCTATTTCACACTCCTGGCTATTTTCTACACCCCCTATGCAATTGAATTCTGTCCGTTGGCGTTACTTGAAAGTTAGTCAATTTACAAGGGGTCTGTGTTTCTGTTGTCACGCTAAACACACTTGGCTTCATAATTGGTCTGTTTATGATGCTGCTCAGCACATATTTAAAAAGCTAGGGAATTATAGTTATTGTTCTGACTACTATTGGTTGTCAGGTACCTTTAATTCTTTTTTGCATGGAATTAATATAGCTCCTGATATGTATCCTGACAATTTTCCTATTTTTAATGCCTCTGATCAATCTAATACAGGATCAATATGCACTGGTTGGCAGCTTAAGGATCCTAATATGTGGTTCTTTTTTGATAAATATGCTACTAATGTTCATCCTCAGAATTATCAATGTGAAACTATAGGTTATTTTACTCTACCTGTTCAAATAGGTATACTCCCATCAACTCGACAGCGGCGTTCCTCTCTGAGGCCTACATGCAATGATGAAGTCATTATTGACACACAATTGTCTTCTGGTTCTACATTTGGCCATGCATTGGCAGGGGCCGTTACAGGAGTCCTTACTCTAGGCTCTTATCCTGGCATAATTGCTCAAGAAAACAGACAATCTATTCTTGGTCTCACCTGCAGACTTGAAAAATCCATCAATGCTACTGCTGCTATTATTCATGATTTGCAGCATGAAATAGAAGACTTAAATCAAGATGTCTTACAGCAGCGTTTTGCCATAGACTACCTTTTAGCCCATCAGGGAGGGTTCTGTACGTTAGTTGGACGCCGTGGATGTGCTGTGCATTTTCATTCTTTGAATAAAACTATTGAGGATGAGCTTGCCAATTTACAATCATACATTCAAAATAATATCCATGCTCATTACTCACCTTTTGAGTGGCTAACCAATTGGCTCCCTGATTGGTCTTGGCTCAGACAGTTTTTCTTTTATGCTATAATTATTATTATTGTACTAATTGCAACTTGTTGTTTTATTCAATGTATTCCAAATTTATTCGCATTGTTTCATCCCGCTTCCCCCTCTCTTAACCCTCTTCAATTGCAATACATTTATAAATCTTTGAATCCTCCATTTAAAATAAAAAACGAGGATATGTAGAGTTGTAATTGCAGGAATATTCCAATCTCGGATGGCAAACCTCAGATAAAGAATGTTTCCAAGCAAATACAACTCAGGCAAACAAAGTCACTAATTTATGGATAAAGGAGGATTAGAGAGGGGAAGTAGACATATGTTAGACTTTAACTAGAGATAATTAATTGTATGGATTACTGTACTAAACACTAACGAAAGTTAAGCAGTAACCAAAGTTAACCAATGATGGAGGATAACTAAAAATGTATATAAATGCAAGACTATACTCCAATAAAGATCATCATCATAATTCAGTAAAAAGTGTTGTTTGGTTGTGGAGTTTCATTTCTTTTCATAGTCAGAAACTTATTAAAATATATAGAGCATAAAGAAATGTATCCACTATTGTTATTTCATCTCAGCTAGCTGTAATTTGAAACAAAGAATCTTATTTCAAAGGGAAGTTTTCAAGCAGAGAAAATGTGGATTAACATGTGAAAGTAGTCCAGTGTTAATGTAATAAAAACCTTGGAGACATTTCAGTGCAGCTGAACTGTACTGCACTATTTTGATGAATGTGGATGATATCTATAAACAATTTTGTAACGGTCTTTCAGAAGCCATGATGACCTCCAGTAATGTATGAAAATGCAGGAAAATTGTGTGAGAAAAGGTTGCATTACTAGGGTTAGGCTGCAGCAAGTAGTTTACTTTCAGCAATGTACCATGCTTGAATTTTTGACTGCCAAAGGAGTTCTGTCAATTGAAATTCACTGACAAATGTGCATTGCTGATGGTGGTGACATGAAAACTGTGCATCACTGGGCCAAAAAAAATATAACAATGGTGAATTAGGAAGAGCTTATTTATGTGATTGAAAATGAAATGGATGACCTGTGATGACAACCAATGAATTTCATATGAGAAAGGCTGACAATCAGCAAATCACTCAAAGAGACATTGCTCTGCATTTTGGTATTTCACAGGAATGTGGGGGGTCACATTATTAAGTTCTTCAGTGTCGAACAGTTTGTGCAATGTAAGTTCTGTTGCACACTGTTGGCAGAGATTAAAATTTCAAGAGCAGAAATTTGCCAGCAATTGTTGTTACTGCCAAGAATGAAGATGAGGAATTTCTTCACAGCATCCTAACAGCCAATGAAATATGTGCTTGTCATTATGATTGAAAAATAAAGTGTCAGCCCATAGAATATTATTATAAAACTTCACTTGTCAAAAAAAAAAAAAATACAAAAATCAGACTTTGTCAGGAAGACTCATAGTTACAGTTTTGAGAATGCAGATAGTGTTATTCATATGCATTTCTTTGAACCCTGGATTAAGATCAAATCAAAGAACCACATTACAATTCTCAAAATTTGAAACAAAGATTAAACAGTTCAGGAGCATAAGAAGGGAAATTTTGTGGCAACAGAACTCTAGGCATCATACCTCACAAATCACAAGAAATAATTTCAAAGATCTACCATCTTACTCCATTCACCATATAGTTCACCATTCACCATATAGTTGTGAGGTAGCCTTTCACCTGTTCCTAAAATTGAAGAAATACCTTCATGAATATCTGATTAATATAAATGAAAAGGTAGACAGGGCTCTCAGAATCCAAATAAAAAGATAAAGTATGGATTTATTTTCTGACTGCCTTAAAAGCTTGCCTATTGTTGGCTAAAGTATGTAGCAAATGATAATTTTGTGGAGAACAGGTAACAGAAGGCCTCATTTCAAAGATTGTTTTCCTGTTTCATTGATCTCTACTTAAACTAAACTTATGAAGGTGGAGGTATTACTTTCTTTCAACTTTTTAATTTATTCCATATAGCTGCCCACCTCACATGGTCACTGTGGGCAATGAACAGCAAAACAATAGCAATATAATTAAAACCACCACTGATATATTAAAATTCCTAATACAGCAACATTTCTAGTATTGTAACATCTAGTTTTGCAAAAGGAAAAAGCAAAACAAGTATCTCCATGTGGCTTAATGCTTCCCCATTATAACTGATGATTGCAACTTTTATTCATTGAAACAAGTATCCCATAAGTTCACATTTAAACTTGTTGCCATCAAACCATAAATACAGATAAAATTATATCAACTTCAAATCTTGATTCTCACATTCAAATAGATAAATACATTTCTAGCAAATATCCTTTTTCCTGCATATGTTTGGAAGGCGCTTCCTTTCTTTTCAGTCAGAGCACTAGATTATTATTTGCTGCATTGGAAATTGGTTTATAAGGAACATTTGCTCAGAATAATAACAACTGAGAAGTGTTGATTCATTCCCTGGTCCTTGCTGTTTTAGAAATTAATATATGCAAATATCTGGAAATTATTTCCAATATTCCTCTTTAAACAAATAAGGATTCCCCACCCCCAGTGAAAGTCTATTCAATCCTTTTACTAGAGTCTAATAGAACACAAAACAAACTTCTGGGTTCTTCTTGTCTTCTGTCAGTCAAGAATTATCTATCTCATGATTAGGTGTCCCATTTTCTTTGCCTACAATTGTTTATATATCAGCTCATTTGAAGTACCTTACCTCAAGGGTATGTTCTTCATTAGTTTTATAGTGTAACACTTACTGCATTAGCCCTTCATTTCTGTTAGGTATATTCAATGCGTTTCAAGAACCAAGTAGTCATTGTGCCAAATGTGTGCGATCAAAAGCTACAAAACCCATTATAATAATACACAGCAATGCTTTCAGTTTCAGATTTCTACAGGCAGTGAGTTTATTCTCTTGGTGTTGACTGAAACATGCTTCACAGAATTGCTTCATAGAATTAGATCGAAAGTCCTGTCTGTTGGAATTAAGTGTTAGTGAAATGGAAAAGAGCAAAGGGAAGTTGTTTAAACCAGTGTTGGGAAATAATAAAGTTTTCCTGTTGCCCCTACAAAAAGTCTTTCCAATCTAAGTTTAATGGGAGCATTTCCATCTAATCCTGTATGAGTGAACAGATGAAGAGAAAATCAACCTACAACAATACTATATTTTTTAAAAAATATTACAGTTTATTATAACATAAAATAAAAGTGAAACAAACAGAAACAAAGAAACGATATTGCTTAGTGATAGAATATGCTTAGAGTAGAATATAATAAAGAATGAAGAGATTTCCATATAAATTATGACCAGACTAATTTATTAAAATACAATTAAAATAATTCATAATTGCTTTGTTACATTTAAATGCATATTTAGTGAAATAAACCATGTTTAAACCAAAGCTCTTTAAAATGGAATTCCAGGTTTTACACTGGGATTTATGAAGCCTTTACTTCACTCAAGAATACAAAACCTGTTATTTAGTACAGAGAGAAAGTCAAACTGAGGTAAATAATCATGTTGATCTACTTCCCCACTTTTTCAGGTGCTTTGGAGAATAGGATAATCTGCCAGTTATGTGGTGATGCCGCCTAACCCACATTTTTCTAGTAATAGCCCTTTGGTATCACACCTTCCCTCTCCTCATCAAGGTCTTTTTTACTCTCTACAGATATGGTGAGCAATTTTATAATCCTACCCCCGTGAACTCTTTTAATAGCTTCCTCCTATTCTGGGAAAAAGGATTCACATAGTGGTATCTATGGAGAGATAGACTGGATGAATGATGTAAGTAGCACTGCATTGTCATGATCAAGCTCCATCTCTTTTGAATGTGGATCATAATATTAGATGCACATATAAATGGAGTTGATCCCATGTGTCAATGGCACAATGCTAGCTTTGTCATTTTAAAGAAAACTTCCGATTCTGCAGGTAACTGTAACTTATGAATCTGATGAATTTAAAAAAGAATCTCTACTTTTTCATTACTTCCACACTCAACATTGATTTTACTGTATACTAATTTCCCATTGTACACTGTCTATATTTATTATGTAGTATTCATATACATATTATATAATTGAACAATATTACATGTCCAAGTTTATATCAATCAACATAGGTGGGAGGGGGCGGGATTTTAAGAATTTTTGAACATACTAACCTTTTGTAAATTATGCCAAACCTCCTTAAACTGGTATGGATGGACTAAGAAAGCAAAGCTCTGAACTCACATCATACATGCCTCATAAATTCCTAATGGCCAAAAACTAAATAAATTCCATCGTGCATGCAACATAAATCTCAGTCTATGAATGATCCAAATCTCCACACGGCTATCATGCCATGCCAATTTGGAACATTAATCCAACAAAAACTGATAATTATTCACAGATTCATATGGAATTTAAAAAATACTGGAATCACAGCTGTTGATCTACTTCTTTGGCTTAAGTTAAAGAAATAATTTTTAATAAAATCTACTCTTTTTCTTGTCCATATATCTTATCAGATAAGTAAATAACTAATTTGAGAAAGTTTGGAACTGACCATTTTGAGTTACTGGATTGCCAAAATTACCTGTCCATACCTAGAAACTTTAATAATCTGACAGAAGAAGAAAAAGCACTATATTAATCAAAATGTCTTGGGCCTTATGCATTCCATATTTTTATGCTGCAAATGAGGAAACATTTTAACTTCTAGAAGGATATGTTTCCAGGTCTTGATCCCAGGAGTAGATACATGGAACTGACCATTTTGAGTTACTGGATTGCCAAAATTGTAAAAATATTTCCATGTGATGTAGTAGAAATTAAACGTCTGTATCTACTCCTGGGATCAAGGCCTGGAAACATATCCTTCTAGAAGTTAAAATGTTTCCTCATTTGCAGCATAAAAATATGGAATGCATAAGGCCCAAGACATTTTGATTAATATAGTGCTTTTTTTTCTTCTGTCAGATTATTAAAGTTTCTAGGTATGGACAGGTAATTCAGTTGATTCTCAAAGAGGATATTTGTGAGAGCTACCAGGCTTAGCTTGCTAACGCCAGATAATAACTTCCATAGAATGATCATCTGGACTTTTGCAAACCAGTTCTAGTAACATTATTCCTCTCATAGCATCTTTTCTTTTAGAGAGTGGGCAACCTTAAACACTCAAAGAGCCACAAAGGTCCTAACCGGAAGCCCCCTGTTCAATTCGGGAGCTGACTGGAAGTTCCTCCCACCATAGAGTCTCCTCCTAGCACAGCATCCTTTTTCCTCGACCTGTCTTAACTGAAAGCCCTATCAATTGTGGAGTCAACCGGCAACAGGGAGACACAGCAGAGGGATGAAAGAGCCACATGTGGTTCCAGAGCAGCAGGTTGCTGACCCTTGCTCCAGGAGAATAACATTTGGTCCTCAAATTGGCCATATTTGCATAGAGCAACAGAGAAGAACTGAAGTGTCTTAAAATCTCATCTATAAATTACCCAATAGTAAATAAAATTGCTTCCACTTCCTACTTCACACCACAAATAAAGTTTGTGGGGGACTATATATGTTAAATGCATTTCTTCCTCTTTGTTTTGAATCTCTGCAGCTCTTTATTATAGTTGTAAGTGCACCAAGCCTCAGCTGTAGAAGGAATCAATTAAAAATGGAATGCCCATCAAGCACCATGATAAACAAAAGTCACGACTGCTGAAAATAAAGAATGAATATAGGGAGATAGAGCTGAGGCAAGGTTCTAAGCCATAGGATGATCCTTTCTAATTATAGTCTTTTCCCTTCCAAATCTTTCCTTACCCAATTCATCACTGGTTATCAAAGGGATGTGAGACAGTATTGCAACTGTACTGCTGGTACCAACTTTGTAGTCTAATTCTTTCACACAGATTATGTAAAAATACACAACCACAATCTAGGGTTTCATATATCTGCTTTAAATAAAACAGGTTGATGTCAGAAAAGCTATATAAAGCTAAACCCATTAGAATATCATTGAACTGCTACATAATGTAGTAGTTAGACTATTGACCTTTGACATAGCAGACTAGAGCACAAATCATGGCTGGTAGATATCTTACCAGTAGGACTCTTTCTTTCTTTCTTTCTTTCTTTCTTTCTTTCTTTCTTTCTTTCTTTCTTTCTTTCTTTCTTTCTTTCTTTCTTTCTTTCTTTCTATCTATCTATCTATCTATCTATGATCATCAATCTATCATCTATCTGCCTTAATTTTGATGACATCTTTATTTTGATAAATAATTTTGTTTAAATATTTTATGGCACCCAACAATTTGCCACATCTTTCAGTGGACTATCCTGAAAACAGTAGCTTGCCAAAATAAATGTTACTTCTTTGGCAATTAGTAAGTGATATGCAGACTAATAGCTGCAATAGAATAATATAAGTAAACTCTCTTAATATTAAAATGCAAGCAATTAAAATTGCAATTCAGCATTAAAGAATTAAAAAGTAATATTTGCAATAATGTTTTGTGTGTTATATGTGTATATACATATACAAACCTAGTATATATGTTTATTGATATTATTGCAATGGGCTCCCGTACACTGCAGCTGTGATAATATAAATTGTCAGCATTAATGTTAGCAATATGCATGCATATATATATACACACACACACACACACACACATATACAAAACACATTTGATTTTTAAATAGTCTTCCTTTAACAATAAGGTTACATTTTTCAAAACAGAACATTAATTCTTTGTTTCTATGGAGAGAATGAAAAATAAAAATGATTGACAAGAGACAGAAGAAAAGGGGATTGTATTGCTAATGTGAAAACTCTATTCTCAGCAAGTCGCTCATCAGACAATGTCCATTTTCTGGCAGATGTCCATTAGGAGATGTCTAAGCATTGTGTTTGGACAATTGAATTCAATCTGGAAAAGACATGGACTTGCATTTATTTACCTGATGCTATAAATTGGAAAACATGCTGAATTATCAATTTCCTTTCAGGCTTAGAGAAGCTTCATAATGTAAAGCAAACAAAAAAACAAACAGGAAAAATATGCCTGTGCCAGGGATTTCTTTCAAAATTAGAGAAATAAGAATTGGGATGAGTCCTCAAGTGCTAACATTTCTATTATCACAGCTGTAGTATATGAAACTTTAGCACAATAATATTAATAAATCTGTTTCAGAATGCATACCAAGGTGGGTTGGGTCACAATTATCTTATTAATCTCTGCCGCATTTAAAACATATATCTATAGGCAAATCTGGTAATGACTATAACATATGGCAGATTGCAATGGGGATTGTCAAAGGAATAAATGGTAAAGTGGCAGTCTGGATTTAATTATGAATGAAAGGGATAAAACGTATGTCAAATTGTATGAACTGTTGTCTTCTAAGTTATTGTGGATACATGGGAGAGTAGGAAACTATAAATTACACTCCAGTGAATGCTAATAATGGAAGAAACAATAAGTTTACCAGAAAATTGTCGAATATTCAAAATGAATGTGATCCAGGGGAAAAATATTCTAGTAAGTGACATGAATGAATGAGAATGAGATAAAGGACTACCAAAAAGATATTGGTTGTTCAGAGACTTAGGAAATAATGAAAATAGTGACTGGTAGTGACTTAAAAAAGAAAAAGATTTGTTCTGAATTTGTGATGTAAGCATAAATCTGAATGTAGATAGGCAAAAAGAATCAATAAAAATCTAAATACATCATTGATATGATTGTTTATGGCAAAAAAAAGTGAACTGCTGAAGAATAAAGGCATGATAAGATACATATAAAGGACACTTGTTTTGGGTAATGTCAAGACTGAATGTTGTGAAAAAAAGAATATGGAAGAAAAGGAACTATTGTGAAAGCAGAGTGAATGCAGGTAGCGAAGAGTCCTATATAAAATAAGCATTAGAAGGAAGTTCAGGCTTTCAACAGAAAGAATGGGAAGTGGATATAAGAAAAGACATTATGAAAGCTGCTTTACACAGAGTAAAATTAATTTAAAAGTCCCAGAGAAGTGTGTTTTGCATTAAAAGGGAGTATGGAAACAGCTTGCTAGAACAATAATGCAAAAAAGGATGTGGATGAGAAAACGTGCATATGAGAAAATTATTATGAGGAGGAGAGAGAAAAAGGTGTACATAGCTATAAAGCAAGAAATGTTAAACAATAAAATATTTTAAAAATGAATTAAAATAGAAGAAGAGGGCTAAATAAAGAGCTTCCAGTAGAATGAATGAAACTATAGATTATTTGGGTTAATATTTTTAGGTAAAACTGAAGTGAAGAAATGCTGGAAGGAATATTTTAAACTCCAGCGTGATCTAAAAACCAGGAGCCTGTGAGTTCTAGTCCCAAAAGCCAGTCAGATTCAGGTATATGCTGGCCAGTCAATTCCTGTCACCCAATAGGTAAAACACTTTGTTGATCTGGGGGGAGGGGGAAGTGGACACTAGATAGAAAAAAATGGAAATGATAATATATATAATAATAATATATATAATAATAATATATACAGGGTGGGATTCAAGTTTTTTAATAACCGGTTCTGTGAGCGTGGCTTAGGTGGTGGGTGTGGCTTGGTGGTCATGTAACTGGGTGGACATGGCTTGGTGGTCATGTTATTGGCTGGGCGTGGCCAACTCAATATCACTCACATCAAGGCACACATCTCCTCACCTGGCCTCTCATGACTGTGGAGATGCTGCAACAGTCATAAGTGTGAAAAATGGCCATAAAGTCACTTTTTTCAGTGCCATTGTAACTGTGAATGGTCACTCTACACAAGCAAAGTACCAACAAAGGAGGGGAAAAAAAACTCCAGAGAAATTCCTGAGACAGGAAATCTAGTCCTGCCAAGAATGTAAAAAGGGTTAATGGAGAGGCAGTTTCTGTAAGCAACACCAGAATGTTTCCTTCCTGCCTTCCTTACAGGATTAGGCCAGTAATTTCTTCTGACAATCGGTTCTCAGAACTGCTTAGAATGTTAACAACCGGTTCTAGCGAATAGGTGCGAACTGGTAGAATCCCACCCCTGAATATATAATATAATAAGAGTGGAATTGAAATGATGCTGTATGTATTTGAGTAAAATGTGCAAAGAAAGTTATAAATATTGTAAGAATGATAAAAAAAGACTGTATTAAAATACATTGCATGATAGATTATATATATATATAGGAGAGCACATTTTGATTCTTATGACTAATGGAAAAGGCCTTGTGTGTCATGCCTTGCTATGTTATGTTATTACAGAAATGCAAGAAATGACATCAGGGCTCACATAATTTTTCTTTCTACCATGCCCCAAACACTTGCTGACATCTTTAACATGAAATTTTAAATAAAATAAATGAAGGCATATAGATTTAGAATAAAAAATGTAGATAAATCCTACAATCCCAAATGATAATATTGACATCTGTGGGACAATAGTGTAAGAGGCCTTAAATGTAAAAGTAAAGTTCTTTGCATATAAATGTGAACTATTAAGAAAGTCCCAGAGTTAAGTTTGGAACAGGAGCAACAAAGATAAAGTTACTACCAGTTTCCTCATTTCTTTTATTTCTTTTTCTTTGATAATTATTGATAATGATAATTAAAAATATATGTTGTTCACTTGTGTCCAATTCATTGCAGCCCCATGGACCATAGCACATCAGGGCCAGGGTCCCTGTATAAATATAGAGTCAGCATACATTCTTCAAGTTGATGATAGGAAATATCAATTAAAAAAGTGTGAAATACCAAAAGGAAAGTAAACAATAAAACATTATAAGAGTAAACTTTAGCACGTTCTCCTTCTCTTTCATTATTTCCAATCAGTAATTGTATACTTTTTCTGAATATTGGAAATGGTTGCTTGGATCTAATTGAATTGCTTCATCTGTTTCTTTTTTCCTGATCTCTTAATTATTTTCCTTAGCAACCATATTCCAAATGTCTAAACTTGATCTGTTGTGCGATGCTTGAATTACTTAAACTTCTGTTATGAATGCATACAATCAGTTTTGCCATCACTTCATTTTCTGTGATTTTAGTCTACTATTCTTATATTGTCCACAAAATTTTACTGTGCCAAGTTAGTTATTGCTGCTGTCAGCATATAACTTAATATATAGCAATATTTTTCATTTATACTCCCTGGAGTTATTCCTAATAAAATATTTGTAGTTTCAATTCAAATTTGTTCTTACATTTTTTTTAATATTTAGGTGTATTTCCCTCCAATACTTTTTTATTTTACTTTATTTTATTTTACTTCACTTGTTTTATTTTTATTTTATTATTTTATTTTATTTTATTTTATTTTTGCATGACCACCTCATATAATAAAATGTTTCTTCTTTATTAAGGCATTTCCAGGATGTGTTACATAATCTCTCCAATTTGGTAATCGTTTATGATATTATATCCCATCTATGAAACATTTTGCACTATTTTCCCTCAAACTGTATGTTGAGAATGAATTTCCTTCATTTGTTACATAACTCTTCCCATTGTTCCACAGTAAATACTTCTTTGAAGTTTTGCTTGCAGTTTTTAATTTGTATGCCTCTATGTCATATTTCAATAACAATTTATATATGCATCTCACTAGATGATTTTGATTCCTTCTTTCTTAAGATAGCTTTATATTCTTCCAGCAATTTTTAGGTATAAATTCATAACTCCATTGAGCTATTCCTGTTGTGTATTTAATTTGATTTCTGAATATGAATGTACCATATCAGCATATATAATTAAACCTTTCACACTATAATTATTCTTGAAATAAAAAATATTTGATGATTATGCTAATGGTGAAGTCACTGTATTTATTCTTAGATGGTTCCAGACTTTGTTTTATAGTCAAGCAAATTTACGTTCAGATTTTTTGTTTGTTTGTTTGTTTATACCTTAAATACCAAGAAGTCAGTCTGGCTAAGTCAGCTCCTTCTATAATTGATGTTCTGCTGTTCAGAGATTTTATCCATTCTGTTATCCATGATAGATAGCCTGCTTGATAATATAGTCTGAGATTAGAAAAAAAAGTTCTCCTCTATCTTTGAGTCATGCAAAAGTGTGAATCTTATTCTTCTTATTTCTCCACTCCATATAAATCTGTTAAATTTTTAATTCAAATTTGAATTTGGGTCATTTGAAATGAAAAATTCACTCTAGGTAGTATATTTAATTTTATTACCTCAGAAAGTCCCAGGCAAAAGAGTTTACAAGGTTTTCATTTTTTGAGACCTTGTTTTATTTATTTCCATAAATTGTAATAATTATTTTGAAATATTTCTTTGTAACATCCTCTCAAGTAAAGTCCTAAATATTTAACTGGATCTTTCATTGTCTCATAGCCAGTGTGTTTGTGTGTTTGTTTCTTTGATAAAGTCTTCTTCAGAGGATAAGTACCCTTGTTATTCTATGAGATTTTTTTGTTTTCTTGTTGTTATTATTATCTTTGTTTCCAGAAAAGCAGCCAAAATCTTTAATTATTTTCATCAGCTATGACCATATAATTGTTAGTTCTATGTCATGTGCATACCATTTCATTTTGTATTCTTCTCTTTCAATTTTGATTCCATTTATTTATTGTATAGGAGAATGAGTAATAGATCCTGGAGGTGGAATCAAAAGAGAAAGCAGCCTACAGGCTCTAACCCCAACCTAACCCTAACCCTAACCCTTTTTGAATTCCATTGGTTTTTATCTAGTACTAAAGTAGTTGAATAGATTTTTTTACATTGACATGAGTAGTAATGAATAGTTTAATTGGAACTTCAGGTATGATCTTGGTCTTTCACATTTGACAGTTTGTCTTTTCGGATCTTATCCACCAAGACTTCCGGAGTGATTATAAACAGTGATTATAAACATACATCCTTGCCTGGACCTTTATGTATTCAAAGGATTATAGAGCATGTTCAATTCACTTGATCTTTGCTTTTTGCCATTGATATATGCCTTCCATTCCAGGTTTTAAATACTTCTCCAAGATGCATTTTTAAGACTGTAGAAAACATCCATTTCAAATTATCAAACACTTTTTCCATATCTAGAAAAATTATGGCTGACTCCTTTTTTAATGTTGATGAATATGTATAATTATGGGAGTGCACTTATTCATATATTCAGTAATATAGTCATGACTATCTTGTAATCAATATTCAATAAAGAAAATGGTTTGTATAATTGAGGATTCTTCAGATCACCTTTTTTGTAAATCAAAGATATATAGCTTCTTTCTATGCATTTGGTAACATTTTTGTTACTTGAATTTTATTCAGTATCTTCAGTGGTTCTTCCTATAATTTTTATTATATTGAGCCATTAGCCCATCTGGGCCTGGTGCTTTTCCAATTTCAATTTTATTTATTGCTTCTTTAATTTTCTGAATTGTGCTAAATCTGCTTAATATTTGTGATCATGTATGATCATCAATGAAGTTTTTAAATCTTTTCAAACCTTCTTTGTCAATTTTATGCTTAAAAGTATAATTCTTTTTTTAAAAACAGCAACTTTTTCTCTAATATTTATTCTTGCATTATAAAAAAAATTCAATCACTGTTATCACCCTACCTTTCTTTTTTCTAATTTGATATGTTAAAAGTTTTGCTGGTTTGTTTGCATTCTCAGAGTGATTTTGTTTGACATATTTTATCTTCTACTCTTGTTCTTCCACTTTCATTAAGTGTAATTGTTGTTTGTTTTTCTTTAGCTTTCTCAGTACCTGTCATCTTCGATTAGTTTTGGAATGTATTCTAATTCCTTTATTTTTTTTCTTCCATTTGTATTTTTTGTCTATTGTATTCCTTTTCTTTGGTTCTCTGCAAGTCTTATAAGAACCTTGCATGTCTTTCATATGATTGACAACCATGGAATTGTGTTTAACAAAAATATTTTAGTTTGTGTTTACATTTTTGTAATATGTCTCATTGGAGAAATGAGAGTGATTCACCCTCTATTTAAAAGATATTGTTGTGGGAACCAGGATATTAAAAAGCATTGTGATCTGCATATGTAATTGGATTATAATCAGCACATGTATTATGATCTTTACTTCTTCAATGGATGGTGTGAGAGCCTTGGAGACCCAACACATACTAATTATTGAGTGCATTTGATGTCTCAGCAAGAGAAGAACATGTAATCTCTTATGTTTGGATTTTTTTAAGTCTCCAAGTACATATCAAATCAATGTATCCATATATTGAAAAGATTTTATCAAAAATGTTCTTCCTTTTTTGCCTAGAAATGTTTTATTTGTATTCAGTTCTAGCATTACATTCATATCTCCAACAATTATTATTTCCTCATATTTAATTTCTATTAGCATTTGGAGGAAAAAAACTTTCAGAAAATTGTTCCTTCTTATTTGCAGCATAGCTGGATGTCAGTCTTTTGCCTTCTTTTCTTAATATCAGAATTAAAATTCTTCCTTTTTTAATCTTTTAATTGTTCTAATACCTTTCAATAAACTGTTCCAGAAAAAATGTTATTCTATTTCTCTTTGTGCTTTCCACTGCTGAACATTGCTGTTGTTCTATTTTTCTCTTGTTACAGTGAATTATCTGCTTTTGTTTTATATGTACTTGTTGTAACAAACAAACAATATCAGTTTTATGTTTTGTTAAAGCTTATTTTTAACACATCTTTCTTTTGCTGGGTAAATTTAGTCCATTTACATATAACAGGAATAATGTGGCCTTATTTTCCAATTACAAATTAGTAACATCTCCAAAATTTCTCCAGACTTTTTAAGATTTCATATCTCATTGCTTCCTAGCTTTCAGTGTGGTATGCCTATAAGTTACAATCTATACAGAGATTACATGACTTTCATTTGCAACATGGCCCTGATCCAAGAAAAATACAATTATAGTGTAAAGAATCTACTAATGCAATATGGGTACATATATTCTTTCTCCTCTGTGGTTAACAGCCACTAAGAATTTCTCCACAGTTTGTATTTATGCATCATTGCTGTATTGAAATGTGTTGTGGCCCTGTCACAGTCTGTATCCAAGGAGGAAGACGAACAGCTGACAGGGAATGGGAGTGTGGCTCCATTGGCTGTGGAGGAGGCTGGGAAAGGACAAAGTCTGGCTGGGCAGAGCAGGGGAGAGATAGAACAAGGGAGAGGGAGTTCAGAGGAAGACCCATGTTGTGAATCAATAAAAGTGAATAACCTAAATGCAAATTAGGGGTTGAAAACCTGCATACTTGATTGGTCCTTATACAACAACTTGGGATTGGGCCAGAACCAGTCCCTGATTGGCCACTTTTGGGACTGTCCTTATTGGTCAGTAGTTGGAACCTGTTGCACATTTTCATTGGTTAATAAGGCAGCAGCTAACCCTATAAAAGGGTTACTGCTGCCCATAGCATTGCTCTGTTCCATTCTGATTCCTGTTATTATTAAAGAGTTGAAGTCACTGGTCAGATGTCTGGTCTCCTTATTCTCCAAACTTAACACTGGCGACGAGGATGGGATTCGGAGACCGAAGAGCTGACTAAACCTACAGAGCAACCTACAGAGCACGTGGTTGATCACGCACCATCAACGGCAACATGGCCAGCGGTGTCGTACCACCCGCTCCATTCGACCCAGAAACTGAAGATTGGGAGTCATACATGGATAGGTTCCAGATGTTTCTGGAGACCAACAACCTAAAAAATGCAACAGCGGGAAAAAAAGAGCTATCTTTCTAACTCACTGCGGCCCGACCGTGTTTAAGATGGCAAAGTCACTTGCCAGGCCAGCAGAGGTAAAAGAGATGGACTGGGACATCCTCGAGCCTTTACTACGGGCTCACTACGCACCTACGGTGCCAACCCTCATCAGAAGACACGAATATTACCGGAGGGACCAACAGAAAGGTGAAAGCCTTGCTGATGATATCGCGGACCTCCGAAACCTTGGAGGCCTCTGCGGATTCGCCGACTTAGAAGAAGCTCTCTGGGACCGGTTGGTTCTGGGCCTAGAAGACGGCACGATCCAGAGTAAAATTATGGCTAAGGGGGACATCAGTCTCAACGATGCCCTTAAAGAAGCCTCGGCAGCAGAGGCAACCAAGAAGTCGGCAGCCCGAATGCGCCGCACCAACGCACCGCTACGTAAACTCGCCACTGATACCTCGCCTCGCTCAGAGAGACACCCGGTATCAACTCACCACGAAGACCTAGAGTCCCCGTCCGACAGCGATGAGGAAGAGGTCAACCGACTGCGAACGGAGCGAGATCAGTCCACACAACACTCCTTTCGACCGTGTGCCGGTTGTGGATCCAATCACCCACGATCCGGCTGCAAATTCCTCGACGCGCTCTGCCGAAATTGCGGGAGGCAAGGTCACATCGCAAAGGTTTGCAGAAGCAAACAAAACTCCAAACCCCGACAGGCCGAATGCCAGTCTTCAGGATTCTTCGGCACACCAAGAAAAATTAAACCACTCCTACAGAAACAAACCGTCCACCACTTCCACCAGGCGTGAAGAAACCCGACGGAAAGAGACCCACCAAACAATCACCATAGGCCACGCTACATCCCTTGATGCTGGGAAAATCCGAGTAAAGGTCGCCATCGAAAACAAACCGTGCGTGATGGAGGTAGACTCGGGATCTTCCTCTCGATGGTGTCGTGGAAAACGCTCCAACAGCTCCTTCCAACGATTCGCCGCCAAGACCTTAACCCTCAAAGGGTTATACTCAAAGACTATCAGGGCAACCAAATCCCGTCATCGGGTCCCGCAGATTCAGGTCTCATTCAAGGACCGCACCGTCGCACTACCACTGACTGTCGTGGATCGCGACAGGCCTAGTCTTCTAGGCCTCCAATGATTCAGGCCGCTCGGAATCACTGTGGCGAGTCCACAAGGCCGAAAGCGTCGATTGGGAGGAAGCACTCGTGCAAGAATTCCAAGACGTTTTCGCAAACGGACTAGGCAAGTATAAGGGGACCCCAATCTCGTTTAACTTGAACCCTGAAATAGCACCCATCCGCCTTAAGCGCGTCGGGTGCCGTTCGCCTTAAAGCCTAAAATCGACGAACAACTCGATAAGCTGATAGCGCAGGCGTACTGGAACCCACCGACCACGCCCGTTGGGAAACCCCGATAGTAACGCCTATCAAGCCTGATGGGTCCCTAAGAATTTGCGGAGACTACTGGGCCACATTAAACCACGCACTGCAGCAAAGTGCTTATCCAGTACTGGTAGTGCAACACTTACTCCATTCTCTGGGCGGCGGGAAAGTTTTCGCCAAACTAGATTTAGCCCAGGCATATCAACAATTGCCTGTAGACCCAACCACAGCCAGGCGCAAACGATCATAACACATAGGGCGCATTTAAATGCAACCGGCTCCAATTGGAGTAAGCGTCGCCCCTGGAATCTTCCAGAGCTTAATGGAAAGGTTGTTACAAGGGATAAAAGGTGTTGTCCCATATTTCGACGATGTACTCATCGCCGCACCTAACAAAGACATCCTAGAAAAACGACTCAGAGAGGTTTTACGAAGATTCCAAAATGCAGGCCTCAGAGTAAAAAATGATAAATGCCACTTATGTACCGAAAAAGTAGAATTTTTGGGATACCTCCTGGACAGCCAAGGAATTCATCCCACCGAAGACAAAGTACGAGCAATTAAAAAGGCATCCACTCCTAGGAACAGACCTACAGGCGTTCCTTGGACTTATCAATTTCTATAATGTGTTTTTACCCCACAAAGCAACAGTAGCTGAACCATTGCATAGACTATTAGACAAAAAAGCAACGTGGGTTTGGGGACAACGGGAACAACATGCTTTCCAACAAGTAAAGAAATTGCTAACTTCTGATTCAGTACTTATGCAGTACAACGAGACTCTGCCGCTCACTATCACGTGTGATGCATCACCTTTTGGGGTTGGGGCAATTCTGGCCCACGTGTTACCAAATGGAGCGGAAGCCCCCATCGCGTTTTTTTCGTGAACCTTAGCTAAAGCTGAACGAAATTATAGTCAGCTGGACAAAGAAGCTTTAGCTATTGTTGCTGCAGTTAAAAGATTTCACGAATATGTTTATGGCCGTGCGTTTACAATAATCACTGATCATAAACCGCTACTGGGGATCATTGCGGGTAATAAACCAACCCCGTATATATTGTCCCCCAGAATGACCCGTTGGTCTGAATTCCTGGCGGCCTACAACTACACTTTGCAGCACCGCCCGGGAAATCGATTCTCCACGCCGATGCATTGAGCAGAACACCGCTCCCAGACGCTGTTGTGGATCCAGCCCCAACCCTCTCAACACTACAGATTGAAACTCTACAGGCACCACCCTTGACGGCTAGAGACATTGCTTTTGAAACGAAACGTGACCCAGTTCTGCAACACATACTACGCTGGGTTGACGGGGGTGGCCGACGGACCAAATTGCACCTGAATGGGCACCCTTCAAAGCCCGCCAAACCAAACTGTTTTCCCAAAAAGGCTGTATCTTGTGGGGCGATCGAGTCGTAATCCCTGGCAAATTGCAACAGACTGTGTTGGCGGTATTGCATGAGGGACATCCGGGCATTGTGCGGATGAAATCACTCGCACGCAGCTACGCTTGGTGGCGGGAATCGACAAAAGAATCGAGGCCTGGGTCGCCTACGTGCCAACGTTGCCAGGACGTCAGCAATGCCCCACCGAAAGCAAGCCCAACCGAATGGGAAACACCGAGGGGACCGTGTTCCCGTATTCATATTGACTTTGCGGGGCCTACCAAAGGTCACACTTTCCTGATTACTGTCGACGCCTATTCTAACTGGCTCGAGATTCATCGAATGCACACAACTACAACCGACTCAGTTATTAATAAATTAAACAGACTATTTGCCACGCACGGGTTTCCGGACGTGTTGGTCTCGGACAACGGCCCGCAGTTCACTGCATTGCCCTTTGAACAATATCTGGCTGATCGGGGCATCCGCCATGCACTGACCTCGCCCGCGCACCCTGCGGCGAATGGACGTGCAGAACGCATGGTACAATTTGTGAAAAAGACCCTGCATAAAATGGAATTTGGCAACATCGACGAGAAAATCAATCGAATCCTCTTATTGCAGCACATCACGCCCCACAGCGTGACCAACAAAACACCCGCTGAACTTCTTATGGGGTGGAAAATACGATCGCACCTTGACCGGCTCCACCCCGTTTTTGCACCAGAAAAACCTTTCAGCTCCAGCAGCAAATGCCGGGAATTTAAGGTAGGCGATTTAATCTTTGCCAAAAACTTTTCCGGCGACCCGTTATGGATACCCGCAACCGTTACCCACCTCACGGGCCTAGATCTTACCGCCTGCTAACAGGCGATGGGAGGGTGTGGAAACGCCACATAGACCAACTCCGATCGAGATTACCACCCAGCGGCCATGACTTCCCGGTTCAACAACTCAAGGGGAGGGAGTATCGAGGAATTGACTTTGATACAACTAATAGCAGGTCAATGGGAGCCCTACAGCCCAGCGAAGCACCGGCGTGAAGCGGGAGCGAGTTGATGTCTTCAGGGAACTTTAATACGGGGAAAACGAACTGCAAAACCCGAAGAAACACGCAGCAGCAGAGACAACCACAGTGAATGCAGCACGGAATCGCCGTGCACGAAATAGAACTTAACAATGGTCATCCAAACGCTCCACCGGAACCGGACATTGGACAAAACCCGGTGGAGCCTCGGAAATCATCCAGGCAGACCAAACGGCCTGCCTATCTTGAGGATTTTATCACAGCTCCCCTCAAACGGAACCCAAGGGGGAGGGGTGTTGTGAATCAATAAAAGTGAATAACCTAAATGCAAATTAGGGGTTGAAAACCTGCACACTTGATTGGTCCTTATACAACAACTTGGGATTGGGCCAGAACCAGTCCCTGATTGGCCACTTTTGGGACTGTCCTTATTGGTCAGTAGTTGGAACCTGTTGCACATTTTCATTGGTTAATAAGGCAGCAGCTAACCCTATAAAAGGGTTACTGCTGCCCATAGCATTGCTCTGTTCCATTCTGATTCCTGTTATTATTAAAGAGTTGAAGTCACTGGTCAGATGTCTGGTCTCCTTATTCTCCAAACTTAACAACCCAGGCCCACTCCCACTTCATCCTAGGACACGCAGGGAGGAACGGAGAAGAGAACAATGTGGGTTGCATGACTTATGGTGGAGGAAAGGACCCTGATTCCCTTCATTAGCCACACCTGGGAATGAAAGTTTATAAAAACTGAATGCTGACTGTGGCAGCTGCTGGGAGAAAATGTGACTTTATCCTGTGTTGTTGTTGCTTATCTGTGTTCCTGGCATCTTCCCAACTGTGTGAGTTTTGCTGTGCCTTCATGTCTGGAATTCTTGCTCTGCCCTGCCAAGCTAATAACCTCAGTTTGGTTTGATTGGACTTAAAAGTTACAGTTTGTGTTGACCATGTTTTGGACTTAATACTCTGCAGTCAAAGGGTGTTCCTGGGAGAGTTTTTCTCCAGCCAGAAGGGGCAAAGTTGGAGCTAATAAAGGGACTCTTATTGATTATCTGACTGTGTTGCCTTTGTGCCATGCCCTGGGTCATCACAAAATGTGTGCTTGTCTTTAGCATATTTGAGCTTTAGACTATCCATGAATTGCCTGGTTAATTTAGGTTTTGTAATATGCTGTGGGATGGAGAGTATTCTGTGAAGTCAGGGTGATACAGCTGGTGATCTACCTTTTGTTTCCACCATCACCACATTTAATGAATATGATTTCATGTTCAGCACTGTTTTTCGTCCCTAATTCCCAATCTCCTGAAATTATAAGAAAGCTATGAATGACTATAAGCAGAAAAAAGAAAACTCAAAGTACACTCAAAAACAATGTTGCACACAGAAAAGAACTTTAAATCTCTAGTTATTTTTTATTATTATTTCTTTCTTTCAGATAACCTATTTCTCTCTCTCTCTCTCCCTCTCTCCCTCTCTCTCTGACTTCTGTTTTTAGCTATTCTAGTTTCTCTGTGAAGGGTTTTCTTTACACTTATCTTCTGCCTACAACCTGTCTCTACTACAAGCCACAATTGCATCAAAAAGGTGAAATGGGTAATTTGCATCAACTGCATCATGATATCTTGTGCAAGCATATAAACTGGGTCAATGGTACCCCCCCTTCCCTTATCCTCCTCATAGAAAACTAAGCAACTACATAGTTTCTGTAGCTGTGTCACACAATCATTGCATTGATCCTGTACTTGTCCTTGAAGACTTCCATTTTCTTTGCAGTTTTTTCTTGGTGTAGGTCTCTAAAATTATTCATGCCATAGTAACTATATCCCATTCTGCTCCTACATACAGAATAGTTGCTTCTTATGCTGAACTCCTTATATAACTTAGATGGCCACCCATCTTATTTGTGATCACCTATTTTCAGGCAAGATAAATGGCAAATTAATCAATCAATCAAACATACAAACAAATAAATAATATAATATAAATGCTTATTTCCTTCAGAGCCAGGTGAAATATTTTGTTATAAACTATTAAGTGAAAAACTAAAATGATAAGAAATTAAAAGAAGTAAACATATTAAAACTCAGTATTAAAATGAAGAGATGCTAACCAACTCTACAAGGAATCTTGCTCAATTACACTCTGGGGTCATAACACTAAAGCAATTAGGAAAGCAGAACACCAAGATGAATTCACTGAAAAAAACTTAACATTTCTCCTCATAGGGAAGGGTGCTAAAGCACACCCATTAAAACTGGAATATCTATATATCCAACAGAGAATGCTGGAGTGAAATTAATGACTCAGAAAGAAAGGTAGAAAATTTAAATAAGCAACTTGAGGCTAAATACATAATTAAACTTTTCTTTTAATGGACAGAGATGTAAACATTGGAAAAAATTTGATTCCTGGATATCAAAAAATGTTTTAATAAATTATAAATAATGTTTTAGAATACAGATTAAAGATTAATTAGTAGAATAAAGATTCATTAATGGTGTACAAAAAACTTTTCATGAATTTAGTACTGTATATAAGCCCAGAAAAAATTGTAGAATTATTTGTTGATGCTAGCAATAAAATATGGACTTATTACTTGATGAAAAATATAAAAACAATATAAAAACTGATGCATAATACTCATAACAACTCATTTTCTCCTGTTTCATATAGTGTGGTAATAATCCAGCCATAAAAGGAATCAAGCTGGGCGTTATTATTCTTACTTAAGTAATAATAATGTAGCAATGTAATAGTAATCTGAAGTTAGTTGTATGATGATATATGATGTTTTAATATTGCAATACACGTGTATAGTTTAGTAAAGGCAAAACATCACTTATTTTTAATACAAATCGTTCCTTTTTTAAAACCACAGGAGATATATGATGATAATAATGTACTTCAAGAATTACAAATATATTCATAATTGTTACATTATGATTAACTAAAATAGAATCATACTTTTTTTTTGTAAAATATAGATCAACTAGCCCACTCTGTAGCGTGAACACAGCCCAAAGATCAGAGTTATTGGTGTAAATTCTTGGAGTCCTATATTCTACTAGCCTAACCATGAGGTTTAGGAACCTTATTTCTTTACAGGGAAATCACCCTATATGCTGTTAAGTGGGAATACAAAAATGAGTCTACAATTCTTGTTGATTAAAAAATAATACGCAAAGTATTTTTATATCAGGAGGATATCAAAATCCATATTTTTACATTGTGAAAATCTATGTTGTTCAGAATTAGAACATAACAGACCAATAGCTCATTTTAGTGCCTATGTAGACAAAGGCTAGCTAATTACAAAGTTGTCAATAGTTATTGACCTAGTTCAAAGTGGTTACAAGTATCCTTTGTGAAGAGTTGACTGAAGTTGTAGAATGTAACAGAATTTACAAGGAAAGACAAGGAGCTAGAATCCCATAAGAGCAGATTCCGATAAAAGTAAGAATGATTTGCAGGTCTACTCTCCATTGTAAGGAACACACATAAACATACACACCATCACCACAACCTAACTGATCTCTTCTTCTCAATGAATTGACTGGGATTCCAATGTAAGTGCAGGCTGTACAGTTTACCAAAAAATTGTCCCTTAGTGCACCAGCGTGCTTGTGTTTGTTCAAGGTCCAAAGTACTTTTCAATTATTTTGAAGTTTCCACAGCTATATTAAACATTTCTCCAAGCCAACTGTGATTTCTACATTTTTATTGGTATTTTGCTATCTCCTTTATCCATTAAGACAGAATATCAGTCTTTGAATTATAATCTAGGTTGTACATTCGTCACTATCAAGAGCATGATAAAAGAACTGGAGAAAACTCAGAGGAATGATTAATTAAAATTCAATTCCTGCTGAAAGCTATCATAGTTTTAGCCAAAGCTAAATGTTTTCATTTTAATGGAGCCATGTGATGCTCTGAAGTTGATTGGAGCAATGGTACTTGGGGAAGGTTTGGTTTGGTTTGGTTTCTTAACCCTTACCACATCATCAGTCTTAAGATTCAGGATTACAATCTTATCTGCATAGAGAACTCTGCTTATTATACAGATTGAATAGAGAAATAATAAATATACTAAGCAAGGACTAAATCTTACTGAACCCAATAGAATTTATTTCAGTGTAGAGGTATATGACCAGATAAATCAACTATGTGAAATAAGGTTTGGGGGATAGAGGGCTATATGGATTTGGAATGTAGCAAAAAGAAGTGATAACTAAGCACCCATTTGCTCATAGTGGAAAAAGTAATAATAGCAGCAGCATTACATGTGTTTACTACTAACCACCCAACCAAAGAGAGAATGTGAGAGATATTTTCTGAAACCAAATTGCAGATCTTTCAAAGAGGCATGAAATAGCACTGATAGGGGTTTTAATTACACTGGCATATGTTGGGAGAGACATTAGAGAAACATTAGGGAAAACTTTGTAGCTAAGCTAAGGAAAAGCTATCTTGTAATGTTCGAATCCTTAATATTAAAACTGAATGTAATCTAATACATATCTTATTCAAGGAAGAGAAATTCATAAGCAATGATAATTAGAATTCCATAACAGGAAAAGCAGGCCATCTTTCATTCTCTGTGAAAGTATAAAAGACAGCCAGGAAATATCAAAAGCATAATTGTAAACAATTAAAACAAAGAAAAATAAGCCAATCTGCCTGCACCAAAAAGTTAATAAAAATCTGACATTCTAGAGGGATAGATAGAACAGGTGGTAACAGAGGCAAGATACCACAGAAGAGTTCAAATAGTTTGATTTTGTAAAGATTATGTCTATACGCTAAGGCAGAAAATGAGCTGAAGTTAACAAAAGGATGTGGACGACAGAAAACAGTATTTTTTCAGATATTTTTAATACAAGAAAAAAATAAACAGTATATCATCTGCTCAGAGAAAATGGCAAAAGGGGAATAGGTAGCATAAAAATACTGAACTGTTCAACTCCAGCTAAGCTCAGTCTTCTCTGAAATGAGAATAGATTTAACTGAAGGATCAGGATTCCAATATGAATTTGCCTAAGCCCAGAATAGATACATAGGAAGGGAGAAGAAAACCAGTAATGAACAGATCAGATCTAACTTGCTTCTCTCTGGAGAATGATATTGGTCTCGGTACAAGTTGGACTAGAATCTTATCCCTATTCATTTGCTTGAACAGTACCTTGACCAGCAGAGCCTCAGAGTTCAGCAGTCATGTTCAAGCTTTTACAGAGATAGTGCATTTGCAATAGAGTAAGGAACTAGAAGTAGCAATCTCAAAAATTTGGACTGAATTGCTTCTAATCTCAAGGATTTCTCTAAACACAGAGCACTGTGTGTCATATAGCAAAGGACTTCAGATTTTGGAAATTTAATTGCTATAGGCACACAGCTGTTTCTTTTACAGCCTGCATATCTCAATATTCTGTTAGAAAATTAAATGCATCAAGTGTAAAGTTTGAAGGTTGAAATTTCCAGGTATTTAAAGGGCTTTGCCTGTTCAGTTTGGAGAATAGAATAGAATAGAATAGAATAGAATAGAATAGAATAGAATAGAACAGAACAGAACAGAACAGAACAGAACAGAATAGAATAGAATAGAATAGAATAGAATAGAATAGAATAACAGAGTTGGAAGGAACCTTGGAGGTCTCCTAGTCCACCCCCTGCTTAGGCAGAACATCTTACACCACTTCAGACAAATGGTTACCCAATCTCTTCTTAAAAACTTCCAGTGTTGGAACATTTACAGCTTCTGGAGGCAAGTTGTTCAGCTGATTAACTGTTCTGTCAGGAAATTTCTCCTTAGTTCTAAGTTGCTTCTCTCCTTGATTAGTTTCCACCCATTGCTTCTTGTTCTGCCCTCAGGTGTTTTGGAGAATAGCTTGACTCCCTCTTCTTTATGGCAGCCCCTGAGATATTGGAACACTGCTATTATGTCACCCCTGGTCCTTCTTTTCATCAGTCTAGACTTACCCAGTTCCAGCAACTGTCTCCCATATGCTTTAGCCTATTGTTGGTAGTTCAAATCTTATAGGGCTTAGTATGCTGCTTAATAAATGCAGCCATCGTGGTTTTTGTGTGGTTAATTTCCAGTATTTTGTCAATATCGGGTTAGGAAATAGAAGTTTTATTGCAGACCCCACTGGAGATGCAGAAAGAAAGGATGCACTGACATATATAATAACATGGAAACTAGGCTGTGAGATAGAAACTAAGGATGGAATTTGGGTCTAACAAAAGCCTGTATGATATCACTAATATAGGAATTAAATAATATAAAAATTTAATATAGAAATTAATAATAGGAAATATACATCCCTATTTTACTCCTTTGGAGGCCTGAATAGACAATTCAGTTGTCAGTCCTACAAGGCAGACCTAATCAAGAAACCAACTCTACCAGAAAACTAGAATTAAGCTTTATTGAAGTAGGCCATATTAAAAGTTTTGAAAGTCTTTTTTCCCCCTTCCTTTTATGCCCCAATGAATCAGGGAAGAATCAGCCTAGGTCTCTTCCTAATATTATCTCCTTTTCCAGAGCTTAAGGAAAGCTTCGGCTGTTTTTGTTTATGTAATGGCTTCTTATATTTACCTCAAGGCCTTCTCCAAAGCTTTCTACAATTTTTCATACAGCTGCCCTGCATTGTGGTATTTTCATGCAGCATCATTATTAGTTGGAGAAGACATCAAATCAATGAAGGAGGCAGCCAATCCTTGTTATAATCTCTCTCAAGAAATTGAATTAAATGTCACCTTCAGATCTATAAAAGTGGCATAGAAAGCGCGTCTTGGTAGATGAGTATATTTTGCAATCAGTTGGTTCAAGGTGGTACATCGATATAATATTAAAAGTCTGGTGAAAAGTCAGCTTATCCTAGAGCTAAGATTCCTTCTTGGTTCATCAAGTCAGTTAGCTAGAGATGCTTCACATATAATTTATGAATTATCAGTGGGAGGCTGATTAGATGGTAATTATCTGGGTAATTATAACCTATTTTTGTTTTGGAATTGCTATAGAATTGCTCCAATCTTTAAGAATCTTCAGGGAATTATGGTGTTATGGTACTGTATATAAGTATAAGCTAGGTCATGGGTGTCAAAGTCACAGCATCACATCGTGTTCTGACCCAAACCTTGTTCCAAGGAAACAAACACGAAACAGAGGTAACAGAAAAACCTTTTAATGATTTTTTATGAATTCTTTTCCTTCACAGTTAAAAGGCTGTTTCAAATTGATTATCTCTGATAAGAACAAGCCTTGCCAAGGTGGTGCAAGGCTCCCAAGAACACTAGATAAAGTTACTAAGAAATATTTCAAACACAAAGAGTCTCCAAACACCAACCAAGATATTCCAACCATCCCCGAGGCTTGAGTGCAAAAACTTCCTTGCTTCCTGCAAAGAATTCAATTTCTCAGCTGACTTTTATCTCTTGAGGGAGGGGGCATTACCTTGCGGCCTTAATCCCAAGTCGCTGTGCTACTGCAGCTGCTCTTTCCTTCGAGCAGCCTGTGCGTACGCACACTGGGCACAGGCTCCTCAGGAACCTCTTCATCACTGCTGCCAGCCTCTACAATCTCTGAAGGCAACATTCCACTCCCTGATGGTCCTGGCCCCATCCCTGCCTCACACACAGGCCCTTCATCTGAGTCCTCACTCTCCGAGACCTCAGCCGTCCGCACCTGATGCCAATGAACCACAACACATCACTGTCACATAACGTATCATGATGTTTTCCCCCTTCTTGGAGCTGGGGTGGGCATGGCCTGCATGTGACGCATCCAGCCTGCAGGCCACCAATTTCACACCCCTGAGCTAGTTGATTAGACTAATAACATCCATCCATTTTTAAATATAATAAAGAATTAAGCAATGGAAATCTTTTACTATTCTAAGGAAATTGAAACTCACAACATGTTCTCCTACTATCCAGACCATCTCCCTCCAGTAGTTGTTGCTGTATTTCCCCGAAACTGATGAATTACCTTGTCTGAAATTCTCACCCCTGTGAAATGGTTAGTAAATGGCGAGAAAACATTTTAGAGTAGCTCTAAATAGTATTGGTCAATATGAATCATTTGCTTCTGCTTCCCCAAGGAAATCTCTTCAGATCAGACCCAGCACTTGAATTAGACAAATCTATCTGTTTCCAGACTGTGCATTTTGCATATGCTGAGTCACAAGTTAGCTTTATTCCATTTTCATAATGGAAAGTGAGGGGAGGAGAGACAGCAATAAAATCAATACATTTAGGAGAAAGTTCTCTTCTAAATTGATTTTAAGCACATTTTCTTAGAAAGTATGGGTTTTTAAGGGTTAGGGTTCATACCTATATAATTGTTCAGATCATAATTGAGAAAGATCAGTCTTACATATTAATATTAACATATTAATTCACCCAGTGGTGGGATTCAATATTTTTTACTACCGGTTCTGTGGGTGTGGCTTGGTGGGCTTGGCTTGGCTTGGCTTGGCTTGGTGGGTGTGGCAGGGGAAGGTTACTGCAAAATCCCATTCCCTTCTCACCCCACTAACTTGCTTTCCAGCTCCGTTCTCCTGTGCAGGGCAACAAAAGAAGACCCTGCCGATCAGCTGGGACTCGGGAGGCAGAGAATAGATGGCGGTGGGGCCAGTCAGAGGTGGTATTTGCTGGTTCTCTGAACTACTCAAAATTTCCTCTACCGGTTCTCCAGAATTGGTCAGAACCTGCTGAATACCACCTCTGAATTCATGTCTCATTATATAATTGTACCAAATTATTCAACCAGTATAAAAATAGGATATCATAATTTCCAAATTCTTGTTTTAGCCATAAGATTTGATTCCATAACAAAGTACCGATAAGCAAATTTTGGCTCTCTAGCTGCAAACAGTTTATTGTCATTCCAATTACAGATTTTCTTTACAATCATTATGAATAGAAAGGAGATTTGACAAGAAAGGAAAAGCTTCTAAAATGAATGTTGCATGTATTTTTCCCAGTTCACTCTTTGATTTGTTTGTCTATTTCTACTTAAAATCGTAGTTAATAGTTTTTCCCTGATATTATTTTCAACTAATTCACTTATTCCATGATTTCAAATCAGTTCAAGGAAATCTCCTTATGCATTATGATTTCACAGTTTCTGAATTCATATTGATCACCTCAACAGACCATTGTCAACAGCCTACTGGGTTTAATGCACCTAATCATCAGTTAAGTAAACTGCCATTTGGATTTTAGTCTCTCTGGGACCTGAAAATTCCATCTGTCATCAGCTTGGGCTTGAGATACCCTTTTTAATTGCTACAACAATCAGAACCTCAGTGATGCTTACGGAGCAGAGCTGCAAAACCTTGAAGCAAGCAAATGAATATCGACCTGCCCGTGATGGAAATGACGCATCTCTGGAGGATTCCTGGTGTTAGCAGAAGACAGAAACTGAGAAGTAATGACACCAGAAAACATGCTGTGAATAAAAAATAAGAAGCTGCAAGCTGTCAAGGAGAAAATAGAAACTGTTGCTAAGTGGGAGGTACATTTATCTCACCTTTCACACCAAAGCAAGGGGGGGAAAGGGTGGGGAGAATTGTTCTCTTAGGGGAAAAATATTTTCCGGCAAATGCTAAGGAACAGCCAAATACTTTTTCAAAGAAACCAACATGAATGCATGAACTTCTCTTATTAGGAAAATACAGCACCATTTTCCCATCTTAGCACATGGCTAGGGGATAGATTCCAGGTTAGTATAAAAGATATTAGCCTTCTCCGCTTTATGCACAGCTGCAATGCTCTGAAAGAGATTGGAAAAGCTTGCTGGAAATGAACTCTCAAACATTTTGTTTATACAGAAAGACGATCTCTCCATGATGAAAAGAGTAGCTTTGAATCTCTCCACCACAGCTGAGATAACTTTTCTTTGTGTGTGTGTCGATATGCATGTCCTTGTCTGAGTAGATCAGAATGGCTGTACACAGGTGTGATCTCTGCCAGGGCCCTTGAAGCTAAAATGATCTCCCCCACCTGCCATGTTCCAATTGGAGCTTTGTGTTTTGATCACCTTCTCTAATCTTATTTGGCATTGAGCTTAGTGGACACTTAGCAGAATGCTGCCCATAGTTAAATAGCTATTAATGTATGTATTAGATTGCATGTTTTATTAATGTTCCAGTCTCTTTTTTTCATATGTATTCATCACTCAGGCACGTATCATTCTGCCATGCACAATGTGACTTTTGGCTATGGACTCCAAGCTAAGTCGCTTAACTGTAGAAACAGAAACATGTAGATAACCAGAAACATGTAGATAATGGTGCATGGATCATATTCTCGCAAGTAATTTATTGCATGGTCTACAGTCATCACAATGTAGTGTGGAAGTAACAATAGGTTACAGACAAGTTTTATTTCATTTCAATAACAGCTGGATGATACTATGAAAATACTATAAGATACTGTGGCAGAAATGATCAGAATAACAGAACAGTTGCTGAAGAGTCAGGACATAATGGAGGAAGATTCTGTTTGGTTTGGTACAATGAAACAAGTATATGGCTGCTTCATTTTTAATAACATTAAATTATTTAAGAATAATATAACTAAGTAGGGGGCAGAGCTGGCGTCGTGACGTTATGGCATGCAATCTTGGAAGTCTGAGATCGCTGCCAATATCTTTGCTCCTGGACAGTCCTATCGGATCTAAACCGTCCCGAAGAGATGGTGAAAGTGAAGAGTGCATCCTGTTGATCCCAGGGATACTGCAAAGTCCCTGGTAGATCCAGGAGAAGCTCTTCTTGCCAGTGGCAAAGAGGCAGCCATTAAAGCTGCTGAAGTTGGGACAGCTCCGAAATGGAAGAGAGCAGAAAGAGAGAGTGTGCCGGTTTGGTGAGAACTTGTTTTTACTCTGAGATTTGAAAGGACACCCTAAGGAAAAGAAAGAATCTGTAAAAGTCTTGACAGAAGTGATTAAGTGGAGATTTTAAACAGGAATGTCAAAGTAATGTTTGTTTTTTTGTTTCTTATTGCTGGATTTTCTATATACGATCTTGTATTTTGAAACTGGACTGGTTTTTTTCATTCATATCTATTTTTTTCCTTCTCCTTTTTGATTTTGTAATATTTTAGGCTAGAGGCTCCCTTTAGTTAATTCTTTTATATATATATATATATATATATATATATATATATATATATATATATATATATATATATATATATATATATATATATATATATATATATACTGCATATCCCCAGTACATGTATATATATATATATATATATATATATATATATATATATATATATATATATATATATATATATATATATATATATTGCAGGTGCTCTTCTGGGTTTCTATCAACATCTGGAGCCTTGGATAAAAGTGCAGTGTGCCCTTTTTACTTTTCCTAAGTTGTGCTATCCTTCCTAACCAGCTTTATTGTATTTTTTTTATCCTTTTTTTGTAATAACTATTTGGGTTTTTGGCTTTGTTGGAGCTTGTCTTTGCTTTTCTTTCTTTCTTTTTTTTCTTTCTTTCTTTTTTTTTTTGGAAGTCCAATCTCTACATTTGCTTTTTATTTTAAAGGGAAAGCCTTAAAAGCCTTTCTTTTTCCTTTCCTGGTATTTTTGTTTTTTCACCTACCTTTTTGGTTTATTCTTATGCACTTTTTTCTATTTGAGACCTTTCAATTGAAGAACCTGAAGAATTTTTCCCTTTTCTTTTTTTTCTTTTTCTTTTTAAGCTCTTTTTCTTTATCCTACTATTGATTAGATTAAGGTATACAAGAACCTGAAGAAATTTTGTCCTCTCTTTCTTTTTTCCTTTTTTTATTATTATTATTGGGCTTCTTCTTTTTTTTTTACTATTTTTATTTTGAACTATAATTGGTTACTTCACAATTGGATTAAGGTTTAGAAGAACCTGAAGATTTTGAATTGCTTAAAATGAGTAGGAAATTTACGGCTCCTGGTTCTTCAACTTCTACTTCTTCCTCTCCACCATCTGGAGGACAACGTTCAATACAGACAATGTTAAAGCAAGAAAAAGAACAAGAAAAAGTGACTCTGCAGATGATTATGCAAGGAATTCAAAATATTCAAGCAAGATCAGAGAATATTGAAAAGAGAATAGAGAATATTGAACAAAGAACAGAGAACATTGAACAAAGAACTGAGAACATTGAACAAAGAATAGGGAAAACCGATGAAAAAGTGGAGAACATCCAACAAATGATGTTGAAGTATGATGAGAGATTCCAAAAATTGAAGAAGAAGATAAACAAAGAGACAAGAATATTGGAGATATTGATAATAGATTAACGGTGGTTGAACAAGATAAAAGTGGTATGTTGAGATGGGAGATGGATAGATCAGAATTCTATATTAGATTCTAAAACGTAGAGGTTAGATTTACAAAGAAAGCCATTAAAATGCAAATATTGCAAGTGGCAAAAGAGAAAACATTGAAATACAAAGACAAGGAGATTGTGGTCTTGAAACAAATACCCAGAAAAGTGAGAGAGATGAGAAGAGAATACCGATTCCTGACCAAAATGCTACTTAAAAAAGAGGTGAATTATAGATGGCTGATTCCAGAAGGTTTAATGTTCACATGGCAAGAACAGAGACATAGAATTGATTCAGTTGAGAAAGCGGAATTATTTTGTACAGAATTTTTTGGAAGGAAAGAGGAAAAGGCAGAAAAAGAGATCTCATTAATTGAATTCCAAGAGGACTGCCAAATGGCAACTGAAAAAGAAGAAGGTGCAGTAGGTGGAAAGGTGGAAGCCAAAGAACAACGTGAATTAAGATCTACGAGAGCTGCTAAACCTAACTATACAATATAATCATGGAAGAGAAAAAAAATGATTACAATTAATATAAATGGACTTAACTCAGCCATTAAAAGAAGGAAAACTTTTCATAAATTGGAGAAATTAAAATTTGATATAATTTGTCTACAAGAAGTACATATTTAAAAAACAATATGAACAATTGTTGGTACAACCAAAATTAGGGAAAATATTTACTTCCTTGACCCAATGTAAGAAAAGAGGAGTGGTTTTATATATTAAAGAGACTACCCCAGCAAAATTGATCTATACTGATGATAATGGAAGAATACTAATGGTGAAAATAATGGACAATAATATGAAAACACTCCTGATTGTAATATATGGTCCGAATGACAAACAAGAAGAATTCTATAAAAAACTACATATGAAAATAATTGAACTGGACTATGCTAATATAGTTATGATGGGAGATTTTAATGGAATTGTAGACAATAAATTGGACTATACAGCACAGAAAACAACAAAGCAAAACAGAAAGACTCTCCCTAAATCTTTTTTTAAAAAGGTAGATGAAATCAACTTAAAAGATACATGGAGAGAAACAAATGCTAAAACTAAACAATACACCTTCTATTCAAATAGACACTTATCATGGTCCAGAATAGATATGATATGGATGTCAACAGAATTAATATCTAACATTCAAGAAATAAATATTGAAACAAGTACTTGGGCAGATCACAATCCAATGACAATTAAATGGAAAGGACAAAAAAAAAGATCTAGATGGACGTTAAATAATACTATTTTAAAGGAAAAAGACTTCACACAGTAGATGGAGAAAGAATTGGCCTTTTTCTTTAGAGAAAACAAAAAAGAAGATACATCAATTCAGAATGTATGGGATACAATGAAGGCATATGTTAGAGGCTTGATAATAGACTATACAAGGAAAAGGAATACTATGAAAGGACTAGCCTCTAAGGCCCTAGAGGATGAGTATAAAAGACTTCAAAAAGAGCTACAGAAAATGCCACAGAAAAAGGACATCAAGCTAAAAATGGATATAATTAAACACAAAATGGGCCAAATAGAAAAAGAAGAATTAGCACAGAAAATTAGAGGTGCTAAACAGAACTACTTTGAAGACACAAACAAACCAGGTAGATGGTTAGCATACAAATTGAGAAAGGAGAAAGAATCAAGGAAAATATTGCAATTAATAGATGACCAAGGCCAAGTTTGCCATGGTAGCAAAGAGAAGAAGGAAATCATACGAGACTATTATGGGAAATTATATATGCAAGAGAATATTGATGAAGAAAGAGTCAAGCAGTACTTACAGAATGCTAATTTACCTCAGATACCTAAAGAGACTGAAAAAATGTTAGAAAGCAACATAACGATGATGGAGTTAACTGAAGCACTCAAGAAGCAAAATAATGGAAAGGCACCAGGCCCAGATGGACTTCCGGTAGAATTATATAAAACATTACAAGAATCGTTGAATCTTCCATTGCTAGAAGTTATGAATGAAGTTATGTTAAAGAAGAAGATACCTAAATCATGGTCAGAAGCCTATATTACACTTATTCCTAAAGAGGAGGCCGACCCATTGCAAATTAAGAACTATAGACCCATTTCTTTACTAAATGCAGATTACAAAATCTTTGCTTCAATATTGGCAAAAAGACTTAAAAAATATTTAAATAATTTTATCCATCCTGATCAAGATGGATTTCTGCCAAAGAGACAAATTAAAGACAATATGAGAGTAATCTTGGACACCTTGGAATACTACGAGGCACATCCTGAAAAACAAATGGCTCTGATATTTCTAGATGCACAGAAGGCATTTGATAATGCGAATTGGCGATTCATGTTATTACTGTTGGAACAGATGGGTTTTGCTAGAAAATTTATCCAAGTAATAGAAGCTATATACTATAAGCAAACGGCAAAGGTAATGATAGAGGGAGAGCTGACAGACTCTATTAATATAAGAAAAGGAACAAGACAAGGGTGCCCACTATCACCTTTGTTCTTTGTGTTAACTTTGGAAGTGTTAAACAGAAATATTAGAGATGAAAAGAATATAAAAGGAATGAAAATCAAAAAGGAAGAATTTAAGCTGCAAGCTGCAGATGATCTGGTTTTCATTTTAGAAGACCCTTTAGAAACAGCATCAAAATTGATAGAAAAGATAGAGACATATGGAAAGGTGGCTGGTTTGAAAATAAATAAAGATAAGACAAAGATTTTGACGAAGAATATGCTATTAAGACAAAAGGAAGAACTGGCAGACCTACTGAAAATTCAAGTCATGAATAAGATCAAGTATTTGGGGATATATTTGACAGCAAGATGTAGTACATTAAAAGAGAACAATTATATTAAACTTAAACAGCAGATAGCGTTAGATTTGGCGAACTGGGAAAACTTACAACTCTCACTAATAGGGAGAATCTCAACAATCAAGATGAATACATTACCCAGAATTTTATATTTGTTTCAAACAATTCCAATTAGGCTTGGAAAAGATTACTTTGAAGATTTAAATAAAATTGTGTTGAAATATATATGGCAAGGTAAGAAAGCGAGAATAAAGTTAAAACTTTTGCAAGATGCTAGAATTAGAGGAGGATTTGGTTTGCCTAATTGGGAATTGTACTACCAAGCTACAGATCTGATGTGGCTTAAGGAATGGATAACACTAAGAAATGCTAGATTGTTGACATTAGAAGGACATGATTTGTTGTTGGGGTGGCATGCTTTTATATGGTACAAAGAAACTAAAACACAGGAGTATTTTAGAAGACATTACCGTGTTTCTCACATAATAAGGCCGGGCCTTATTTTTTTTTGACCCCCAAAAAACCGGCTAGGCCGTCTTTTCGGGGTGATTAATTCCCCCCTTGCATCCTCGGGTGGGCGGGCGGCGACAACTTGGATGTTCTGGAGACCTTCCGCCACCGTTAATTTCCCTTCTCCCTTGCTGCCGTAGCGTTACAGTAACGCCGCGGCATTTGCGCACAGCCATGTGCGGCCAGTCAGGGCTCCTCCCTGCAACCGGAGCCCAGAGGAGACACAGCTTCAGGCGCTCCTGTCGCCGCCTTCCCTTGCCTTCAAAGGTAAAGCGAATTATTTTAAAAACCTCCGCTCATCCCATCAGGGTCGCGCCGGAGCCTTGCGAGCTGGGCAGAGCCAGGAAGCGAGCCGCGGATGTTTCCTGGTTCTGCCCAGCCCGTACGGCTCTGCCGGCCCTGGTGGGATGAGCGGAGGTTTTAAAATAATTCACTTTACCTTCGAAGGCAAAGGAAGCGGCGACAAGCGCCTAAGCCAAGTATACCAACAACAAAGGCAAATCCTCAAGGTGGGCTGGAGGGAGGTGGCTCGTGCCCCCGGGCTGCTTCAATGCAAGGTCCTGACTTGCAGCATCCTGCCGTTGCCGCCGCGTCCTTTTCGCCGCCGCCTCCCTCTCTGACTGCGAAACTCGTGTGCTTCGCCAAACGCTCTGAGCGAGGCGAGCTCTTTCATACATAGAGAGAGAGAGAGAGAGAGGGAAAGAGGCCACCCGCTTTTATCACGCCACCGCCGCCGCCTGCTGCCGGCTCTAGGCCAAACCCGGGCCTCGCTCGGAAAGCAAATACCGCGCATGAGAGGAAAAGACACGCAAACCCCGGCACAGGCGCCCGCTTGTTGACATGGGAAGGAGGGGGTGGGTGAGGCAACCCTGCTGCCGCGGACCTCCTTTGAGCCCGCCCGCCATGAGCTCCAACCAATCCACAACTTCCAAAGCTTTGGCGCCTCCCAATGGGGATGTTTGCCGGGAAATGGCTTCGTCTCCTCCACTCGTCCATGCATTTCATTGCCCGCCCCTTTGCCCGGAGCCGGAGGGTTCTGGCCATGCCCCATCGTGCCTTTCAGCTTCAGGAGCCCGTGCGCTGTTTTTTTGCCCCCGAGAGTTACGATCCCACCTTTCCGGAGAGGGGAGGGGCGGCGCCTCTCAACCCAGTGCGTCCAGCATCCCATCCGTCTCTTCCCCCCGCGTGCACTCCTCACGTGCTGAGCACTTCCTCCTGCAAATTACGCCGCAACTCTTCTCTCCCTTTCCTCTCTCTCCAAAAAGATTGCCATCGTATCCGCCGACTCGGGCTTCCAGCCACGTTGTGATCCACTAGTGAGGCTGCCATCTCGGATGGAGGCATCGCAGTCTCCCTCTCTTGCTCGCTCTGAACTTCGCGTGGACCAAAATAAAAAGATCGCTGCCGTCATGTTTGGAGCTGCCACTTCCGCGTTTGGAGCTCCAAATGGCGGCGGCACTCCAAACACGGAGCGGCAGCTCCAAACGTGGCAGCGGAATGGGCAGAAGGGAAAGCAACAGCGGCGGGTGCCAAAGGTGTCTGCAGCAAAGGTGTTTGGTGGGAGTAGGGAGCTCTCCACGCTTCGCCATGATCGCCCGTTAGGAGTGGCTGGTGGCGAGGAATTCCTGCCCGCCGGGCGCTCCTAACGGCAAGTCTCCCGCCCTTCCCCCTTATTTTGCATATTTTAAGATAGGCCTAAATTTGGGGGGAGGGGCTTAATTTGATTTTATGCCCAAAAAACATGCTGGGCCTTCCTATTGGTGGAGGCCGTATTGTTGGAGAAACACGGTATATACGGGAGTCTCTGTGGTTAAACTGGGAGAAGATTAAAAGACAATGTTATTTGAAAATTCCAGTCTGGTTATCGACTATTGAAGCATTCTCGTATCCTATAATATACAAAAAGGAACAAACAGTTAGATATGGTGAAATATTGAACGAAAAGAGTGAACTTAAATCTATGCAAAAACTAGAGGAACAAGGTATAAAAATGAATTGGTTTTCATATGCGCAAATACATTCAAGGTATGATAAAGATTCTAAAACAGAAGGTTTCTATGATAAACTGACTGACTTAGATAAGATTTTGACAGGTACTGATGAAAAGGTGATTAAAAAATTGTATGGATATCTATTAGAAATTAAACTAGAAGAAGAACAAGTTAAAGAAACTATGATTGCTTGAGGGAAGAATTTTGGATATGGGATTGATTTAGAGAAATGGCAAAAATTGTGGTCTCAAAATTATAAAATGACAATGTCAACAGCATATAAAGAAAATGTGTATAATTCTGTTTTGATTCTGCCAGTTTAGAAGGAATAGGAAAATGGGTGAAAGTTCAAGGTACAAGGTACACAGTTGTGCTTTCTCATGGGACTTTCCAAACTTTCCCATGAGACTTTCTGTGGCTGTATGATCTCATCCTAGCAAGGTAACATCTGGGACTTTCCAAGATTGTGTGTTCTCATGCTGGTGAAGTAATCTCCTGTTGAGGTCATTGTTTTCTGAATATGCATACTGTATTTTTGCTTGTGTTTTTTCTCAATAAATACTGCTACCTGAGTTCTCTCAGGGTTGGCATTTTTCTCAGAGACAGTTCCCTGTGTCTCATTTCAATGTCAAACCACCATAGGTGCAGTCTGCTCTTGCCTACCTTTCTTCCACAATTCCACCTGCCACATCTAAACATATCCATTCTTCACACTTAATCAAGGTACAAGACATCTGACCTCCTCTTAAATCTGGTCCACTCTAGATTGAGTTCAGCAAAGGTGTTCTAACCAGTGGTGGGATTCCAAATTTTTTACTACCAGTTCTGTGGGCATGGCAGGGGAAGGATACTGTAAAATCTCCAGTCAGAGGTGGTATTTGCTGGTTCTCGAAACTACTCAAAATTTCCACTACCAGTTCTTCAGAACTGGTCAGAACCTGCTGAATACCACCTCTGGTTCTAACATGCTCTATGGTTCCCTGCTGCTGGCATTATGAACCCTTTCCCTCCCATAAAAAATAGGGTCCAGGACTGAGTTCATTTCTCAGTTCATTTATCAGGAGCTTCTTGTGCCTGCTACTTTTTCCCCAGGGCACCTGGGCCAGAATTGCAAAATACACTAGCCACCATCTCTTTTGTGATTCTAAATGTCCCCCTCCTCTGCAAGTGGGTGAAGCTATTCACTCCTTAAAACTACTGAAGCTCCCCTGAAAATGGAAATCTGGCCCTGTTCACTTTTGAAATGCACTCGCCATGCAATAAAAGGACTGAGAAGATGCTTGCATGAAACCACGCTGGACTATGTCTTGACAGTTTTGTTTTGTCAAGATTTGGACATATCACAACAAAATTAAGATAATTGGGCTTGATTTATCTGGCTCCTGCTCCTCCAGTCACAATGTCTGCCTCTACTTCCCAAAATCTTGCCCCCATGGCCAAGGTGGCCTTGCCAAATTAGTAGGTCCAAATATGTACTGAACGCACATTGGTACAAATGCCACCTACCTGTTTGTTTTCCTTAAAATAAATTATTCTGTTATGTATAATGATCATCTATGAGGAAACAAATCTGTTCTAAAATAAAAAGTACACCATTTTCATGTTGCTATTTACAAAAATAGCCACTGCTCTTTGATGCCAGCCACCATGTTATTTCTACTCTTAAAATCTGCTGCCTATGTAATTTCATCCCACAGTTTAATCTATAGTTATGGGTTGACTATCCAGTGTATGCATAAACTATTTAAGTACCAATTTTTCAATAATTACTGATTTTAGCATTATTTACAAGTGGTCTTTGGATCTTATTCGTATACACCAAATATAAACTGCTCCCATGGGGCTGAACCTGGCCACAGACTTTTAATTATCAGTAGTTAAGAGTAGCAAAGAGTCAGATGAATAAGTCTTGTTTCAGCCAAGGCTATTGAAAGTTTTCTTCCCTTTTAACAGAGCTGGCTAAAACCTAGCTACCTCTGATGATTTACACAATCCTTGGAGAGCTTGGTTCTGCATCTAGTAGTCTAACTACTAAATGGATAGACCATGGGGCTAAGATGACTGTCAGAATAGATATTAGTAAGAAATATGAGTGTATGAATTTGTACTGCTATTCACCTGACAGAGCTCAGCAGGCAGAAGGCAGATTTCGTTTCTCACTGGGACTATTCAAACACAAGAACAATTCTACAAAGGATGCCCCTGAGTACAAACACTTTCTTCGTGGCTAGAACATTTTAACTGAGTAGGTATGCTGTGGAAATCTTCCTTTTTCAAAGTCAGGGGAGGGGAATAGAGTTAGAAATCAGAACTGTTGAAGGCACATCTGCTTTTCTGATTCTGAGTCATTCCTGTTTGGTTTTAATATAAAGATTAGGACATAAAAATGTAAATTTTAATAATGTAGAGGCCCTAACCAGAAATATCTTCCATACAGTATGAACAATTACTGAAAGGAAAAGCAAAACCAGGGCTTTGGCATTTTACATTGCATTGTGGATTTCAGGAAAAATCTATCATGTAATCTGCAAATCTTACACTGCAAAAACATATGGACTACACAACTCAACCAGGGCAAAGCAATAGATGCAATATACATAGACTTCTGTAAAGCCTTTGATTCAGTGGTACACGACAAACTACGCCTAAAACTAAAATCTTACGGTATCTCTGGACACCTGCATTACTGGATAGAGGCATTCCTGTCAAACAGACAACAAATGGTCAAAACTGGGAGCATCCTATCAAATTCTGTACCTGTCAACAGTGGTGTCTCCCAAGGCAGTGTTCTGGGACCAACTCTTTTCATACTCTACATAAATGACCTCTGTGATCATATCAAGATCAACTGCGTTCTCTTTGCTGATGATGTAAAGCTATTCAACACCACAGACAATACTGCTACCCTTCAAAAAGACCTTGACTATGTGTCAGGATGGTCAAACAAATGGCAACTTCAAATCTCAACAAATAAATGCTCTGTCCTACATATTGGCAAAAAAATATATCAGAAAATAAAATACTGGGTGAATAGTCAAGACTTTGTTGATGATCCAAACTCTGTCAAGGATCTTGGAGTACTCATCTCTAATTATCTAAGTGCTAGAGCCCACTGTAACTACATAGCCAAAAAGGTGTTAATAGTTGTTATCCTAATCTTATGTAGCTTGTTCTCTGGTAATATTACACTAATAACTAGAGCATACCAAAAAATTGGCTAGACCAATACTCGAATACAGCTCATCAGTCTGGAACCCACATTACATATCTGATATTAACACAGTTGAGAAAGTCCAGAAATATTTCACAAGAAGAGTTCTCCACTCCTCTACTTGTTGCAGAATACCTTATGCCACCAGACTCGAAATTCTAGACCTAGAAAACCTACAACTATGCCGCCTTCGGTCCGATCTAAGTATTGTATATAAAATCATACATTGCAATGTCCTACCTGTCAATGAATACTTCAGCTTCAACCATAACAATACAAGAGCAAGCAATAGATACAAACTCAAGGTTAATCGCACCAAACTTGATTGCAGGAAATACGACTTCAGCAACAGAGTGGTCAATGTCTGGAATACTCTACCTGAGTCTGTGGTTTTTTTCCCCATACCTCAAAAACTTTAACCTTAGACTGTCTACTATTGACCTCATCCTTTTCCTAAGTGGTCTGTAGGGGGCATGCATAAGTGCACCAACGTGCCTACCGTCCCTGTCCTATTGTTTCTTTTATTTTATTTTTATTTTTCTTATATGTATCCATGTATTCATAACTATGTTTTTACTTATACCTATTATCTTGTAAGCAATTGACAAAAATAAATAAATAAATAAAAATAAAAAAATTTCAAGGAAGCATACATGGAAGCTACAGTGTCCTTTGAATCTCCAGTTATGTAAAGTTCTGAATCTTGGATATCTTTCCATTTATGTAAAGTTCTGAACCCTGGATATCTTTCTGCCTATTGCTGTATTCATGAAGGCTGCATATATACAGATATTTGTACTGTATATGTGACTTCCAAGGTAAAGATGTAGGTATTGTATATCGTACTGAAGAAAAGACTGATTGCCATGGTTTTGCATTCAACTCAAGCTCCATAAATCTTCTTTACAAACAACAGTGATAAAACAATGAGGAAACATATCTTTGCAAACAATATAATCCAACCAATCTCTCGATCTCTGAGCTATGACCAGATGAGTGGTAACAAGAATCCTATTATATTCAAACTAAAGGAATGCAATGATTTTTCGTACTGTCTCTATATTTTTCTCCTTTTTTTGCCAATACTTCAAGAATTCTTTTTTTTTTAATTGGGTTGAAATTTGAGTTGCATGTTGTTATCATAGCTAAATTAGTGAGTGAGAAGAAAAGTTCTATCCCATGCATATTGGAAGATATACTCTGGAGAAACAAGAGATGAAGAGGAGAAATTGATCAGGAACTAGATATGTACTACTATATGCAACTTCGTATTCTACAGTATATGAAGCAGGGGAAGGTACCTAGAAAAATTGGTAGGACATTTCATTTCATAATTGCCCCTGTCTTTGTCTAGGTAAACATAGAAAGTTGAATTAAACCAAGGTTGTTGTTAAATCACAATTTCCATTTGTAACAGTCCCTGAACTGTGTTATAATTTGAGAGACAACTATATCTATTAATTTCTTATAAACAAGAAAATCCGTAAAACAGGTACATAGCAGGGAAAAAGCATGAGCAGAATTTGAGTTATTGACATGAGTATTTTAAATGTTATCCATGGTTAAGCAATGAGGCAAAACTGTATCTGCATAATGGTGATTTGCGAAGGAACCCCACAAGCAGTCAATATGATATAAAAATTCATGTGCTAACTGCTGTGCCATATGTTCCCTCTGCCCTGCAAAACTCAGACATTTTTGTTTGCACAATAAATTTAAATTAATGTGTCAGTATTTCTGACAAGCTTTTAAGTAGCTGAGGACATAGATTTCCCATAGCCAGCCTGTCATCTTTGATATGTTTTTTGAAAATTTTTCCCCCTTACAAAAATGGCTTTATTAAATCCAAAATACCAGCAGCAGTCTACTGTTGCAGCCAATTACCTGAAATTTTATTTGGAGGAATTTTCCATGAAACAAATAATGGAAAGCAATTTAGAACAATGTTGCAGTCATTGCCTGCAAAAGGTGGAAATATGTATTAATAATGACAAAATCATCCCAATAGAGATGTACGTGTACAGAAACAGATACTCCATACATGTACCTAATCAAAGCTTTGGTCCATCTTGTCCAATTTTTATTGTGTTTATTATCTAACCAATTTTATATTTCCAAAGTTGAGGCAACACTTTTTCTTCCTTCTCAGTCCTGAGAATCACATCAGTGGAAATAACAGACATCGAGATCAGGGAAGTATAATATTCCACTTTTTAGTACTGCAGTTTGTAAATTTATGCTTGCTGACAAATGAGGCTAAAATTATTACAGATTATTATTGTAATAAATGCCTATTTCTGTAAGGGATCTTAGCCAACAATAACAGAATATAAGAGTTGGAAGGGACCTTGGAGGTCTTCTAATCAAATCCTTTGTAGCATATACTTCCCTTCTTGGGTTTATCTACTAAATTCTATTCTTGTCTTATCTACTAAATTTCAGCAAAACTGTCATAATCCATAGTCATCTCCTAGATTCTAGAACAGGGGAAAAATGACAAGACATCTGTCACATTTCAAAGTAAATTTTGCTACTTTCATACAGTTCAATGTGCAATGTTGCAAGCCAAGTACCAAAGCATGGAACCTGTTTCATAACATTGCGGCAGGTAGTTAGTCAACAGTCAACCAGTGAAACAGCTTGCCCTTGGAGGTTGTGGGAGTGCCATCACTTGAGACTTTCAAGAAGAGATTGGACTGCCATTTGTCAGAAATGGTGTAGGGACTCCCGCTTGGGCGAGGGGTTGGACTAGATGACCTACAAGGTCCCTTCCAACTCTGATTATCTGTTATCTGTTAGTCATTTCAATATTAGTGTGATTAAGATATAACATAATTTGCAGACTTGTGATATCTGGGCAGTACAAAAAAACATGTTTATAAATAACAATTTAGAAGGTATGATTTCACCAACCCTGGTCCCCCACCCAATATGTGTCACTACCTGACTCTGTAGTTACATCTTCTAATCCCCACTCCTTTAACCTCAAACTATCCACTATTGACCTTACCCCATTCCTAAGAGGTCTGTAAGGGGTGTGCATAAGTGTACCATTGTGCCTACCGTCCCTGTCCTATTGACCCCATTTATTCGTACCTATTTCCTGTATTCTTACTCATGTTTATACTTATATTTATTATCTTGTAAGCGATTGACGAATCAGTTAAATAAAAATAAATAAATAAATAAGTGTGGAATTCAAATTCTATAATTCTCAGCAGTATTCATGTTGACTGAGAATGCCTCCTAACCTTGATTCTTCCCTTTCAACATTTTTTTTCTGTTGTTTCCCACTTCCCCCACTTTTTATGGACAAGGGTAGGATTCTCAGAAATTGATAGAGGGCCAAGTAATTCTCCTAAAATATTTTAATAATGTTAAGTGGCAAATTCATTGCTTGCTTGGGGAAAAAATATCTATCATTTGGAAAAGGAGTTCTAAGAAAGAAAAAATAGCACAAATAGCTCCAGTTTCTCATTTGTACATTTAGAAAACCATCTTCACTTGAAGCATTAATGGAGCTCAAGCAATAACCCATTGGCATCATAATGCAACATGATTTTTGGGGGAAAATGATTATATTACTCTGTAAATTATATAAAGTGACATTTTAATGATTGCAATCTCTAGTTAAAATCTGCAATAGTTAAATTTCACATCATCCTTTTTGCAAAATAAATGTGTCTATTTCTTAATCTATGCAGGCTTTTTTTTCCAATGGGGATTGAAGGGGGAAATTTTCACTCTAGTCTTTAATTTAGAAGATTACAATTTACTAATCTCTTTGTCTTTGATGTTTTAGGAAGGGCAGATTCCTTACTGGACATCAATTATTAACTGTTATTTGGGGTCTACCGTGGCAAATTTATTGCAGCTAGTATAATAATTAAATTATTTCTGAGCGACTGTGTTTTTGTGAGCCTATTCAGAAGTATATAGTAGTATCAAAAAGAGAACAAAAGTTGTTGGATTATTTTAAAATGTAATAAATATACACATCGATATAGATAGTTCTCCATTTACAATAAGGACCAGAACTTCTGTTGCTAAGCAAGGCAGTTGTTGAGTCATTCCAATTTTATGACCTTTTGATCTGGTCATTAAGTAAATCAGGCTTCCTCTTGACATGGATTGTCAGGAGCCCATTAGAAAGGTCACAAATGACAATCATGGTTTGCCAAGAGCCTGAATTTTGATCATGTAACCCAGAGGTGGTATTCAGCAGGTTCTGACCAGTTCTGGAGAACCAGTAGCATGTGAATTTAAGCTTCCTTCTTATAAAATTCATTCAGAAAACAAAGGAGCGGATATGATTTAATTCTGCTTCAGTCCAGATTGCTGCGAGAGAAAGTAGTTTAAAAGTATTATTTAATTGACTAGTTCATTGGCTTCCCAGCATTTCTTGTAGCACTGAATAGCTGCTTGCATTTTAAAATCCAGCTCTGAAGCCCAAGAGTGCTGGATTTCAAAATAAAAGCCAAGGAGCTCAGTGCTACAAGGAGAAGTTCCAGGAAATGTTGTTGGAGCTGAACCGGGCTTTGAAGCATTTTAAAGTAGCCTGGAGCAAGTATCCCTTGGGTGGGGGGGGAATTTAATATCTTTAAAGCTGTGTCCTTGTGATGAAAGGGCAGTTTATATTACATTTTATAGATTAATCCACCAGTAGAAAATAGGTAACATCCATTTGAGGTCAATCCATGCATTTAGTGAGGAGGCAATATTAAATCAGAGCCTTGGTACAAGGGGCAATCCAGTAAAAGTGCCTTGATGGTTCTGTCCAAGCAGAGACAGGAGCGTGGTAAGCATGGGATCTTACTAAATCAATTCAGACAGAGATACAATGCTCAGTATCTTTAAAGTTGGTAATTCTTTCATGTTACTGACTTGGGAGTAATCAAATGATCAGGTCTCATGCTGCCTGGGGAATTCTGGGAATTGAAGTCCACATGTCTTAAAGTTTCTAAGCTTGAAAACACGCAGAAGTGCAACTTCTTGTGAGCCTGGGTTATTTTCCTGCATTTTGGGAATAAGAAAATTATCCTATGTGCTTGGTGCAGAGATGCAGCTGAAATTTAGTTAGATGCTAATTGGAAGGTTAAAGGCGCAGATACAGATAGTCTTTGACTTACAACTATTTATTTAGCCTCCATTTAAAGTTACAACAGTACTGAAAAAAGTGACATATTTCCTTCCCCATGGGACGGACAGAGAGAGAAACAGAGGGAGGAAGGGAAAGAGAGAGACAAGAGACACATACAGATAGAAAGAAAAAAAGAGAGGGAGGGAGGGAAAGAGAGAGAAAAGACACACAGAGAGAGAAGACAGAAAGAGAGAGAGACAGGGAGGGAGGGAAAGAGAAAGAGAGACAAGAGACAGAGAGATGAAAGAGAGAGAAAGAAAGAAAAAGGGAGAAAGAAAAAGAGATGAAAAAGAGAGAGAGAGAGAGAAAGAGAGAGAGAGAGAGAGAGAGAGACCTGTTTAAAAGAAAATAGAAAAATGGCTCTTTGAGTGTTTAAGGTTGAGACCCTGGGTTAGGCAAACACCATGGTCATTAAGTGAACCTTGTGGTCATTAAGCAAACACTGTGGTTGTTAAACAAGTCCATTTTCCCCAATGGGCATTTTTAACCGGAAACCAGAAGGAATTGTTGGAAACTGGCAAAACTAGAAAAAATAGAAAACCTCAGTCACAAGACTGTGTAGGATGTTGTAACTGATCATAAGTGTGTGTGTGCATGCATGTGCGCATGGCTGTCAAAACACCAAAAACAGGTCAAGTAGCTCCAGGGAAGTCAGTCGTAAATTAGAACACTTGCTAAGCAACTGGCGATTAAGCGTACCCCAGTCACATGACCAATAAGCCACACCCACAAATTAGGCCATGCCCACAGAACCAATTGTTAAGAAATTTGAATCCCACCCCTGTGTAAGTCTAAGTGCTATTGCTATTGCTATTGCTATGGTAGAGTGCTAGGTGAAATAGTAGCTAAATGATGAATTAGAATCATGGAATTCTAGGTCCAAGTTTACTGACAGCCATAGGTGACTTTGGCCTAGTTTCTTTGCCTAACCTACCCCACAGAGTAGTTTGTTAAAGAGAAAGATTGAAGGAGTGCTAGGTAAAACACCTTAAACTGATTGAAGATAGGAATGAAACAAAACAAAACTTTGTGGGAAGGGGCAGGTCTGTAGAATTCTGTGCAGGTAGACTTTGGCATCTTACCACATCCATCCTGGAATCTCTCTGGAAAACCAGGCCATCTAGAATGAAATCTCATGTAAATAACAACATAGGCATTGCTATATTTCTTCAAACAGATACAAAAACACAAGCCACACCCCCGACAAGAATAGCAAGAATGTTCAAGAATAAATCTGAAAAATGCTGGAAATGTCATCAGATACCTGGCTCATATTACCATATGTGGTGGACTTGTGAGGACGCTAGAAAATATTGGACTAAAATTCACATGTGGTTGGAAAAAATGATAAAGAAACACATAGACTTGAAACCAGAGATTTTTTTATTGGGAATCTTACCTGATACATATAGTAAAGATTTGAAATACCTGATTGTAAATGTATTAACAGAAGCTAGGATTGTATTTGCTAAAAATTGAAAAAATGAGAAAATACCATCGCAGGAAGAAATCATTAAGAAAATATTGGAATGTGCTGAAATGAGTAGATTGACATTTGAAATTAGAGAACAAGAGGATAAACAATTTTATAAAATTTGGGACCTTTTCTATCAATGGTTAGATAATAAAACACAATAATAGAATATCTAGAATTCCAGAAAATAATGAATATATAAAGATATATTTCTTTTTTTTTTTTTTTTTATATCATATCTATAAAATGTTTTTAGGATAGATTTGGTAGGATTATATGAATTGTTATAAAATAAACTAAGTAAATTATACTTATCTCACAAAGTACGAATGAATAAAATTATAGTCAAATGATTGTTTAATAGTGATACTAGGGTATTTAATCTTTGATTGATAATATGAGTTATTATGTAATGTAACTGTAATTGAGACTACGAAATGGATGCACAAAAAATTGGTAAACCAACCGACACACTGCTTGTATATTTATGAAAGAAAGCTGGATGTTTTTATGTTTTGTTTGTTCTGTTTGTCTTTAAAAACCAATAAAATTGTTTTCAAAAAAAAAAAAAAAAAACAACAAGCCACGGTCATCCCCATCTTCAAAAAGGGAGACCCCAGCCTAGTTGAAAATTACAGACCAATCTCTTTATGCTGCATCACCTGTAAAGTCATGGAATCAATTATTAACCAATCAATCCATCATCCTCCACTTAGAAACAAACAACCTACTCTCTAATAAACAATTTGGTTTTAGGAAAAAACTATCATGTAATCTGCAACTCTTACACTGCAAAAACATATGGACTACACAACTCAACCAGGGCAAAGCAATAGACTACATAGACTTCTTACAGTATCTCTGGACACCTGCATTACTGGATAGAAGCATTCCTGTCAAACAGACAACAAATGGTCAAAACTGGGAGCGTCCTATCAAATTCTGTACCTGTCAATAGTGGTGTCCCCCAAGGCAATGTTCTAGGACCAACTCTTTTCATACTCTACATAAATGACCTCTGTAATCATACAAAGAGCAACTGCGTTCTCTTCACTGATGATGTAAAGCTATTCAACACCACAGACAATACTGCTACCCTTCAAAAAGACCTTGACTATGTATCAGAATGGTCAAACAAATGGCAACTTCAAATCTCAACAAATAAATACTCTGTCCTACATATTGGCAAAAAAATCAGAAAATAAAATACAGGCTGAATAATCAAAACCTTTTTGATGATCCAAACTCTGTCAAGCATCTTGGAGTACTCATCTCAGATGACCGAAGTGCTAGAGCCCACTGTAACTACATAGCCAAAAAGACATTAAGAGTTGTTAACCCAATCTTACGTAGCTTGTTCTCTGGTAATATTACACTAATAACTAGAGCATACAAAACATTTGCTAGACCAGTACTTGAATATAGCTCATCAGTCTGGAACCCACATTATGTAGCTGATATTAACACAGTTGAGAAAGTCCAGAAATATTTCACAAGAAATATTCTCCACTCCTCTACTCATTGCAGAATACCTTATGCCACCAGTCTCAAAATTCTAGACCTAGAAAACCTACAACTACGCTGCCAAATCATACATTGCAATGTCCTACCTGTCAATGAATACTTCAGCTTCAACCATAACAACACAAGAGCAAACAATAGATACAAACTCAAGGTTAATCACACCAAACTTGATTGCAGGAAATACGACTTCAGCAACAGAGTGGCCAATGTCTGGAATACTTTACCTGACTCTAAAGTTTTTCCCCCAAAAACTTTAACCTTAGACTGTCTACTATTGACCTCACCCCTTTCCTAAAAGGTCTGTAGGGGGCGTGCATAAGCACACCAATGTGCCTACCGTCCCTGTCCTATTGTTTCTTTTATATATTTTTTATTTTTCTTATATGTATCCATGTATTCAATGTTAGGGATAACATTGATTACCCTAACTGGTTTGGGTAAAAATAATAAATAAGGTATCATGGTTTGTTGGTTAAAGTGTGTGTAACTTTAACTGCAAGAATGTAATTAAGGGTGTGGTTGTAAAAGCACTATATAAGAAGCAAGGCAATAGCAGCTCGCTCTCTCTGGCTTACTGATCCCTAATTACTGGATGGATTGATGACTGCGTTCTTGCTGGAACGGGGAGAGAAAAAGGAGTGTTGATTTTCTCAACGGAGAGAAGATAAAGATTGGACTGATTTATTGTAAGTGTACTGACATTGGCTATTCAACACGAACTTTGCAAATAGAGTATCCCTGACAAGACTTGACTGAAATTGATATATGACTAATGGACCGTTTATTATGACTATGCTATAATTCTTAAATGGAATAAACAATATTTTTGATAGCACAAGCGTATCTGTATTTTACTGCGTGTTAACTAGAAAAACTTATCTCACACATTTACCTGTCTTCCTATCTGACTTCGCTGCACGTTCTGTTTAGTTTGTTTTCCTTAACACCCGTTGGGGAATCCAGGCTCAACATTCATAACTATGTTTTTACTTATACCTATTATCTTGTAAGCAATTGACAAATAAAAAATAAATAAAAATAAAAATAAATACAACTAAATTGTACACTGTTAAAGGAACATATTGCAGTTCCTTTTCATACAAAAAGTTCAAATTTCAGTCCTTGCCATTGCTTCTTTAAAAAAAGTAATGTAGGACATAAAGCAAAAAATAACTGCTTAAGATCCTTGGCTGCTTCTGATCACAATAGATAGTGATGGTTTTGCTGAGCTATCAGATTGATCTGGAATAAGACAACTGTCCACCATTTTTAGAGCTTATCAAAAGCAATTGCAATTGAATAGCCATGTTCTGAGTTACTTTAATTATGCAGGAGGGAGGATGTGCTATCTTTGTATCAATGTTATGAAATATATGGAAGAAATAAAAAAGATATTTGCATAACTTAATAGTTCAGTAAAATCCAGCATGGATTTATGAGAATAATTATTACTGAAGATCTCCCAGGTACTGGAAATCAAAATTCAGTCCAAGGGTATCTATATAAAATTTGCAAGATATTTCTCCTTCATCTTTTACAGAATGGACAGGGATGAATAATTTGCTGTAAAGATACTCAGTGGGAAAACCATTAACCCTTTATAAGGATGAATTATAAATGCACATTTCAAATAGAGATAATTTAATATTAGTGCAGGAGTCCACTCATCAAATTAGCCAGAAAATGGTTTTTTTAATGTGCTTTTTCATCCAACACCCATGAATCAGATTATGATAGAATATAGCCAGTAAAATAATTCTGTTTAATAAAAGGTTAGACAAATAACACCGAGGCGGGACATATTTAGTAAATCATGTCATTTGTCAAATAAGGCCATTTTATGACCAACTACAATTGCTGTTAATAATAGGAAAGGGAGATACCAGATACCATGTAGTTTCTTGGGAGTCAATTGATACTGGCTGCTACTTGGGAGCTAAATCTAATGCGTGAGAAAGATAATCTGCTACATTAGTTTATTTAGATGAACAATGTCCAAATTTAAATGTACAATAACTACCATTATTCCTAAGTATATAATTTAGTTCTGTTTTGGGCACTGCCCTAGGTCAATTTAAAGAAATGCCAACAAAAATATCCAGACCCCAATATTCTAATTTCTCTGGACATTATTTAAAAATGCAAGTCATAACATAATGGAGGAGAAATGCTTTCTTTTTTAATTGTACTAATACAAACTATATATCTTGAATTTATATCTAAACTAGAGTATACTTGGGCATCTGCCTTTTCAGAATTTTGTCAAGTAATTTGTGTCTTTGTCACTGAGAAAATCTATCTATGTGGTTACTAGGTGTCAACAGTGACTTGCTGGCACATAATCCATCATTTGTGACTGAAAAGCATAACAACAACCACAACCAGGAGTGCCAGGACTGCAATCGTTAAGCAACTATGCTCAATTGTGTTCATAAATTGAGAGTTACCCTCACACACACACTGCACCACCCTCACTATTTGGAGGAATCATAAGTGTTTATGATCTTAGATGCCCCATAAGTATTCAAACTTCATAAACAGCAATCTATATGAAAAGGCAAAAAAAAAAAAAACATTATTCCAGACCAGTGTTTCATGAAAAATGGCAATAATGGTGTTCTATACCATTGGGTTACTTGAAAGCAAAAACCCAAGCCTCCTGCATAATGCTTTCTCTAAATTGGCATGCCATCACATCTACCTTAACACTTCATTTGGTCATATCATACTTTCAAACACAGTTGTGGATTCCTTGTATGTCATATAATCTTATTCTTTTTTAGAAAGAGAAGGGGTTTCTTTAATATACATGGAACATATTTCCCGAAATCACAGTTTCATTTTTGACATCACTAGAAGCCTTAATATATATTTGGCAATCTATGGTGTTATTTGAAAGGTTTGTGATAGATTTGTATGACAGAGCCATTGGATTGTACAAAATTAATGAGACAAAACAGCATCTGTTTATAAAAAAGAAATCATTAATATGTTCTACCAGATGGTTCTCAAATAATAAATCTTCCATGTAATATATCAAGGGAGCTGTATATCAAAAGGTATTACAAGACAATCCAAAGTGTCCACATCAAGAGTGGGAGAGAAAGATATTCTAATACAGGGGTGTCAAACTCAAGGCCCATGGGGTGCTTAGATCTGGCCCACAGGGCCACCCTGGAAACAATGAAGGATCAGCCCATAGTGCCTCTGCCAGCAAAAATGGAGCTTGGGAGGGCAACCCTCATGAGCTCCATTTTTGCTGACAGGTTACAGGAGGCTGTCACAGATGAAAACGGAGCTTGGGAGCCCATTTTCTCTGGTAGAGCCCTTGGTCCACCACAGGCGCCCCTGACATGAGTGACATCATGTTGGCATTGTCATCCTGGCCATGCCCATCCCAGCCCCCCCCCCCCCAAAGATCAAACACAACCCTGGTGTGGCCCTCAATGAAATTGAGTTTGACACCCTGTTCTAATAGCAGTTTTGACCAAAAAATTATATGAATTGATACACTGGATTAAAAATATAACAAGTGATACAAGGGGTGGAGGATATAAATATTGTAATCCCATCCTTAAATGAACTAATTTTGTGGCATAAAGCCCTGATTCATTTGTTTAAAGTTAATCCTTCCTTCAGACATGCTTCAGACCTTGAGCAAAATGCTAATATACCATCTCTCTGCTATTCTTTTAATGCACCTGGCCTTGCACAGCCCTAATAGAGGTGCAATGTGAAAGAGATCAAAATACTTTTTTTAAAAGCCACTTGGTGTGCTGGTCATCATAGTCATGTCCTATTTTTTAAACTGTCTTCTAAATCAGGCAGGTAAATTTTCTGTCAGCTAAAGCATCAGATCAGATGTTGATAGTCTGTTGAAAGCAACTGTCGCAAAATGTACCACAAGAGGGTATAAAAAGTATTAGGATTTTGAGAGCTGAAAGTTTATCTTAAGCAACTGGTGAAGCATCAGGCATCATTCTGCCTCTCAGATTTGCAAAAATGGGCTTGCTCCAATGTAAACAATGAGTATACTCCCACTGTAAAGCAATGAGTATTTCATTTTGAGAAACAAAATTTTCCTCTACACCTAATATGAAATGTCTGTCAGGATGATCTATTTTTAGATGTGCAATGTACTATATAAATACAATAGTCTGAATTAGTTCTTTATAAAGTATGGAGACTTTCAGTGAAATAACGCTTATTTGTTCAATAGAAGAAAAAATATGATTTATTTTCTGGTTTCCTTTAACAGCCAGTTTTTCCAAAGGTAACTTTTATTCTGAGAACTTGATGTCGCAGGTACAAGCCCTTCTTCTTGATCATTGCTCAGGATTATGTTTTAGTACATTCTAGAAAGGTCTATGTCCATGGGCTCTTAAGTCCTTGTCCCTTGTTAGGTCATAAAGGTTGGGAACAAATGTTTCATTATGTTTGCAAAACTCAACTGATCATGGCATATAAGATAGCACATATTTCCTTAGTGGCTAAGTCAGGCCATATGAAGTCAGCTGTTGCTATGGTAACATGAAAATCAGGGAGAAAAATATGGCTGAATGAGAAAAATTGATCGCAGGTAGATTAGCTGCTATCTGTTTAGAAGATGATGGGGTGTGCTTTCTTGGGGAGATAAAACACTTGGATTCTACTGCAAAATAATGTGTTAATATACACAAGAAAAATTCATTAACAGTGAACATTTCTTCGGACAAATGCAACTTAGAGTGGCTTTAAAAAATTTGCTCCCCTGTTGCCCATAAGGTGGTTCTGGACAGAAGAAATATGCCTCATTATGTATTCATACAGGTGGAATATACAGCATGTGATTCCTGAGATATATTGCCATGAACTGTTTATTTGTTATTCAAATAGCTGGTTTTCTCCATTCAAGAATGCCTTGAGTGGCTTATAATAAAAAATAAAATGTTAGGAATATAAGCCATAAGTACAAAACAAAAGCAAAATCTGAGGACCAGCATACAATCTAAACAAAAAAGCAAACTTAAAACACTAGATCTAAAATATATATTTAAAAAGGTAAACTTTAAATAAAACAACATTGTAGTATCTGGCTCCCCAGAGAAGGTACCCTAAAGTGAACTCATTGTCTAAAGGGAAGGCCATATTGCTAGTCACTAACTACAGACATAAGCACTAGCGCAATAAAAGGATATTGTGGTAGACCTGAATGCATGGCCAGATTCAAGTCCCAAATCTCACTTGGTAGAGCTCACTTGGATTGTCAGTTCAAATCACCTTACTTCATAAGCTTGTTGGGGTATAAAATGATGGGATCCACATCATGTACACAGCTTTGATCTGCTAAAAAGAAGGCAGGATGTAAATAGAAAATAGTGGCTGGGGGATGATAAAAATCACATTTGATACCTAGACTTTTTGAAACTTTACAGATTAATTTAATTCAAATTCCTAACCACTGGGAAACTCAATGGGGTGTCCAACTCCTGAAGATCAAAAGAAAGAGTAAATGTCTGACAGCAAGTTTTTAGCAGAATATCTTCCAAAATCTTTCAACTCTATTTCAAAATCTTTAAGGAGTGTGGAGCTCAACTCCAACAATCCTCAGCCAGATTTGAAATCCATACATTTTAAAGTTGTCAAGACTAAGAAACACTGACTTAGAATACCATAGGCCATAGAGTTTACAAACAAAAATTGAGGGAAGGCATTTATATTTTGCCATTCTGTAAATAATAAATGTTGTTCAGTCCCAATATTCTTCTGCTTGAGAAATTTTTTAATTATTTTCTCGCTTTTCACCTCATGAGAATGGCACTGAAAAATCAGATAGGCAGCCCTTATTAATATTTTAATTGTGCCTGGAAGTGAATCATAAAACAGTAGCATATGTCCCATTCACTCAGTCCCAGTTAGTTTTCTCTTACATTTTTGAAACAATTGTAGTTTTTCTAGCAGTATGCCAAACAGCCAAGCAATATTTAAATTTAAAAAAAAGAGGTGGGGTTTTTTTTTTAATTGTAATCATACTTTTTTTTTATTTCTTCCAGGGCTAAACAGATGATTCCACTAGCCTTCCAAAGAAATGACAATCATAGACATGCCAAAACATAAGAGGACAAATATCTTAGTCTCTTTGCAATTATGTACTAATGTACATGATCTAAGCAGATGTTACCAGATATTATTTAACAAGATCTGCAGGTAGCATGAAAATGATGGCTTTACCCATGGAAGCTGCATAGACAGATTGAACTTCATCCCTAATTTATCTGTGACCATATAAAGTGCAATGCCTGTGCATTAAAAAATACACAGAGAAATAAGAAAATATAAATTACTAGACCAAAACTGATTCTATGTTAGGCACAAAAAACAGGTGCACATACAAAGGGTTCAAAATTACTGATTTATTGCTCAAGCCTATTGAACAGAATCTTTTCAAACTAATTGTTTGCACTTAGAACAAGCTAGCTAAGATTCAAGGGCATTCAAAGGGGATTGGACTTCATTCTTTTGTGACTGTGTAGAAGCTAAACTGATTCCTCTCTTGAGACTTCCTCCCTGTCTCTGCCAATGACTCTTCTACATCATAGGAAGGAGATGCATGAGTCCATTATTGCCAGCCTCGAAACAAAATGTATCTATGAATCAATCAACAGTGTCCTCTGGGATTACCCAAATATAACAAGCTATGTTTTGGGCCACTCCCAGAGTACAAGTTTCTCTTTTGCTTCAGCAAGTGGCAGTACCTTCCTAATCTTGTCTAGACTGATTGAGGGGAGAAGATTCAATCTAGTTAATGCTTGGATTGGAGTGGACTAGGAATCATAAAAACATCTCAGAGAAAGCAATGGTAAACAATTTTTATCCTGTTGCTATAGAAATTATGACTATACCCTTTAGTTCCCAAGATTCAAGCTCAACTCAATGGTGTCCTTACTTTTACCCTTGTGTGCCAGCATTCATGAGTGCCTGATTCAGTCTAAGGAACTAATAAGCATAGTTTTTTGTATTTCAGTGTAGCAGAGAAAACTCAGTTTTCATTATATATGATACTAACAAATACAAAATTACAAATTTATGAGAGCAATTATATCAGCATGTATTATTGTAGTAAATCTTATACACACTTAATAAATGATGTGAGCTAAAATGTAAGGCAAAGTAAGGTTTTAATTGAACAAATATGATAGGGATTCTCAGACAATGTTCATATTGAGTTTATTTATAGGTGACATTCTGCTTGTTCATAACCGCAAGTGTCTATACAGAGTTAGTCTCAGCCTGGTGATTCCATTGCTGGTTGGAAATGGTGGTAGTTATACTTCAACATACCTGATGTATTCCAAGTTGGAATGGCAGCAAAAGGCAATAACACTATATAAATCAAATATTGGAATCCAACATTTGAATTTCAGTGTGGATATTTAACTTCAACTTCTGGATGCTATTTGAAAAGGATATTTCCCAATTGTTTGAATAAATAAGAATGAAGTTATCCACAAAATTGAATAATGATTATTTTTCCAATTTCGTTGTCAGATATTGGGTTTTTGTCATTTGTCAAAGACTTGTCATGCAAACAGATATCAATTAGTCCTGAAAAATCAGTAGATATAAATGTGAATATTAAAATCAATCTATGCTGCCTATCACATAACAGGCTTTCCAAAACCATCTCTTTTGAACATTTAAATGAACATTTAAATGATTAGAAATATAGAAGAAATAGATTTTTAGTTTGACACAATAGGGTTTCCTTTGTAGCTGAATATTCAAAATGTTACAGAATATTTGTTTACAGAATTTGAAGAGAAGAATTTGGGGAAGAGAAATCCATTTCTACCCTAAAGTTACATCAATGTAATCACTGTTTCTTTCATGTTACCAGCCTTAAAGCCTAGATTTGTCTAGCTCCCAGTCATCTCTTTTGGGGCTTTCTAAAAGGTTTCAAACACTTTTGACTAAAAATCACAGGAAAGAATTGAACTTAAGACCTACTTTATGCAGAGCATGAGCTCCCCCGCTCCTCAGATCCTCTGCATTTAGGATTAGGTTGCTGATGGAAACTGATTAGCTGACATCTCCCCGACAGGATAATGTAGTATGTGGCATGGCCTACTTGGTGAGGAACTAATTGAATTTCTTTCCAATTCCTCAACTTTCCATGGCCAAATTGTGGTTCACCTTATCACTTACAAAATGATTAACAAACTAAAGATTTATTACTGTACTTGGACCACTTTACAACTTGGAAAGAATGCCTGTACCTTGTTCCGGAAACCTTCTTTTCTTATTTATTGCAGCTACCTCATAAATATTGTGCATTAATCTTATTTGGAACTGTCAGGTGACAGTTAGCTTTTTCCCCATCTCAGTTTGTGTGACTGTAATTAGGTTCCAGGAACAGCTGATAATGGAAGGAGAAATGCTATTAATTGTAGGCTATTTTCTTTCTGCCAGAGAGATGGTCATAGGAGGTTAGGTAACTTTATCACCTTTCAGTCCTAGTTAGGATCAATAAATAATTATTACAGTCAGTAGGCAGCTGTAATGTACTGAGATGTTAAAGCCTTACAATAATGCATACATGCATCAAGATACTATTTCAATTAATAAAAATGCAATTATTTTTCTATAATCATAACCTATTGCTTAAGCTTTATTTAATTCTTATTCCCCAATATGAAATATGGGATTGTACTTAAGAAGCTATTTCCTGTGACATACCATTAAAATGTATGGCCATTGGGATAATCAAAGTGCAATAAGTTCACAAAACAACTATCGGTTGACAAAATAAGCATGTGCATTGTTTATGCATCTATAACATTTCAGAATGAAATTCAATTAATCCATCCTTCTTTCATTATTTTTATGGTTGGTTGCACAATTAGCCAGATATTTAGACAGGACTTGGCATTTTTAAAGATGCCCACTTTTGTATTGCTACATTCAAAAGCTGACAAGGATAGCAATTGAATCATACTGGCCATAGGTCAGTATCTTATTCTACATTTCTGAACAGTAGATGTTCTTGAGAAATATAAGAGAGACTGTGTTGTTCTAATTCCTTTAGGAGGCCTGCCTGATTCTTTCTAATGGTGGACTGATATATCTTGGGTTCTATCTTCTAATGGAAGATATCTATACCTATCTATGTTAGTAACCACTCTGAAGGCCAATCAATATTGAACGGGACTACCCTCCCCATTCTTTCTTTCTCTTTTCTTTCTTTTTCTTTTTCTTTTTTGCTGTGAATCAGTAACTATTCTTTGAACAGCTCCTAGCAAGAGAATCGGTGCTTGGAACAAAGAATGCAGTTAGTGCCAAAGTACAATAGCATAAAATAATAAATGTCAGAACTTCACAGAACCCATTGTGAAATTTTGAAATGTTACAACTCCTTTGCTGTCTATGAAACACTTCATTTTCTTTGCCTTCTAAAACATCATTATGTTTCAGTAGAGCATTGCAGACCTGAAAGTAATGAAATTAGAACCACATTGATGTTTTTTTCAGCCAAGCTGTTTTTAGTTTTGAGAAATTAATATAAGTTTAAGGGGATGTTTTGCTTTGCTTTGCTTTGCTTTGCTTTGCTTTGCTTTGCTTTGCTTTGCTTTGCTTTGCTTTGCTTTGCTTTGCTTTGCTTTGTTTTTAATGAAAAACTGCTTTAAGTGTTCATCTTGCGATTACATATAATTTTACATTTAATACTATACCCTCATTTTTCTATGCTCTGATCATTTAATTGTTCCTGTATCCCTTCTTCTGACCTTCAGACTGCTTATTTACCATTCTCACCCATACACAAATATTTCTCTCCAGAATGTTATCATTCATTTATCTTTGTGCCTACATTCTTTTTAAATTACAGCTGTTCCAATAAATCCTTGAACAGTTCCAATAACTATTATGTACCTATCAATCTAGCTTTTAAATTATTTTGAGATCTGGAGTGCTTATAGAATCCATCCCACCCTAAAAAGACCTAACAGTAAAGACTGTAATGATGAAACCATTAAAGCCAATCTCTTTAACACATTCTTCGGCTCAGTGTTTGTAAACAGCAATGGCTCATGCCCAATATTTCATAGTAAACAGCAGACAATTACAACAATCTTATACATGTTGATTTTTCAGAAGAAAATGTCAAAAAAGCACAATGCAGTCTAAAACCATCTCTATCTATTGGCCCTGATGGATTATGTGCCTTCTTCTTAAAAAAGCTTTCCACTGCCATAGTTGAACCACTAAGCACAATCTATGAGATATCTTTTAGAATCAGCTCTTTGCCCAACCTATGGTCACTAGCCACGGTCATTCCCATCTTCAAAAAGTGAGGCCCCACCCTAGTTGAAAATTACAGATCAATCACTTTATGTTGCATCACCTGCAAAGTCATGGAATCAATTATTAACCGATCCATTACCCTCTACTTAAAGACAAACAACCTACTTTCTAACAAACAATTTGGTTTCAGGAAAAAAAAAATCCTGTAATCTGCAAAACACTGCAAAAACATATGGACTACACAACTCGATCAGGACAAAGCAATAGATGCTATTTACATAGACTTCTGTACAGCCTTTGATTCAGTGATACACGACAAACTACTTCTAAAATTAAAATCTTATGGCATCTCCAGATACCTGCATAATTGGATAGCTGCATTCCTGTCAAAAAGGCAACAAATGGTCAAAATAGGGAGCACCCTATCAAGTCCCATACCTGTCAACAGCAGTGTCCCCAAGGCAACGTTCTAGGACCTACTCTCTTTATACTTTACCCAAATGAGCTTTGTGATCATATTAAAATGCATTCTTTTCTCTGATGATGTAAAACTTTTCAACACCACTGACAATACTACTTTCCTACAAAAAGACCTTGACTATGTGTTAGAATGGTCAAACAAGGGGCAACTTCAAATCTCAACAAACAAATGCTCTGTCTTACATTTTGGCAAAAAAAAAAATCAGAAAATAAAATACAAGCTGAACCTTGTAGATGACCCCCACTCTGTCAAGGACCTCTGGAGTACTCATCTCTAATGATTTAAGTACTAGAGCTCATTGTAACAACATAGACAAAAAAGCATTAAGAGTTGTAAACCTAATCCTGCATAGCTTTTTCTCTGGTAATATTGTACTACTAACTAGAGCATACAAAACATTTGCTAGACCAATTCTTGAATACAGCTCATCTGTCTGGAACCCACATTGCATATCGGACATTAACACAATCGAGAGAGTCCAGAGATATTTCACGAGAAGAGTCCTCCACTCCTCTACTCGTAACAGAATACAAATCACCAGACTTGAAATTTTAGGCTTAGACAACTTAGAACTATGCCGACTTCGGTCCGACCTAAGTGTAATACACAAAATTATCCATTGCAATGTCCTACCCATCAATGACTACTTCAACTTCAACCACAACAATACAAGAGCACATAATAGATACAAACTCAAGGTAAACCACACCAAACTCAATTGCAGGAAATACGACTTCAGCAACAGAGTGTTCCATGCCTGGAATACTGTATCTGATACACCTCCTAAGAGGTCTTTAAAGGGCGTGCATAAGTCCATCAACATGTCTACTGTCCCTGTCCTCATTCTCCCTTTTATTCTTCTCAATTTCATGTATTAATAATCATATTAATACTTACATCTATTATCTAATATATGCTTGAAAAATAAATAAATAAATAAATAAAACAAATATATTCTGTTTGGAGTTAGGCTTGGTCCCAATGACCTAATTATCAAAAAGCATTTAAACTGATTTCTGAAATGTTAATATTATTTTTGATATTTTAATTTTTACATGTGGTTCTAGTATTGTATGCTAATTCTCTTTTCAGTTTAATCTGTCATTTTTTTGTACTGCATTTTTCATTAACAAAAATATTTTAATATCCTTTATTAGTAGCTGCCTTGGAAATTTTATTTTTGTGGAAAGTTAGATATAAATATAATGATGATGATAATGATGATGATGATGGTGGTGATGATGTAATACAGTCCCAATGTCCAAAACCAGTAGATTCAAAGATCTTTTCAAATATATGATTGATAACTGCTAAATTGTAAGCCCATTTCTCATGGGAAAGAAAAAAACGGTATGATAAGTTCATATTCCAAAAGACTGTAAAAAGAACTGTGGAAAAGAGTAGGAAATGAAGGATGAGACCATATTTGTGATTTTTTTTCAAGTTCTTACCCTTTGGGTGATAGTAAAATAATTTTATTATTCACACTAGTGAATGAGCAAGCAAATTCCCACCTCACATTCACTGACAGCCAGCAGCTTCAATACACATTCAGGCTAAATGAGATATGGTTGGAGATCAGAAACACCTCTGGGTTACTTTAGAAACCCTCCATTTTTACAAGAGACAAAAGCTATTTTTCTTTTTAAAATAAAGAGTCAAAAATTGAGATTTAAATTTAGGAGAGAAGTCTTAAAATTAACTAAACTCTTCAGTGATCTGGAGGAGAAGTCCTGGATAAACTGACACAAAGGAAATCTATTCTAGAAAAATGGATTCAAAAATGTTTAGCTAGAAACAATCAGTAATATTAATTTTATCTAGTTTTTCTATATTTAAAGTCTAATATTTTGTCTCTAATATTTACATTTTGTATACAAAATTACAAGTGCTATTTTTTCTTGAAATTTCTTTTCAGCCAGCTGGCCTCTTTATTAAAAAACAACATCATCTCACTGTCTACCCAGAATGATATATGTTCCTTAACATTTTTCAATGGGACATGTTTTTACTTTGTGGCCTGTAATTTTAACAAGTCTATATTCTAGCCCAATGTGTCACTGAATGCTTTTCTTGTGACTATTTAAAACAGGGTTTACATCCCCCCAAAAAGGGAAGAGGAGGAAGCAACTGTTTTTCTTAGCCAGATACGTCTATAGAATAAGAGATGGTGTTATAGAGTTTAATTCATTCTCTATCTTTCACTCCGCTCACCTAAATAAATTAATGTAGCAGATTATCTTTCTCACGCATTAGATTTAGCTGGGAAGATGCCAGGTAAAGCACCTGTTAGGTAGTAGGTAGTATCAGCAGTAATTACCAAGTCACATCTCTAAGGCAAAAGACAGATCTTGACTATGTGAACTCAGGAGACATTTGGAAAGGATATTAATTACATTATTGCTACTATGATGCCAGTGGTAAAATAAAGTGGGCATCAGGGCAACCCAGGGCAATAAGAAATTGTATTTCTGTTAGAGAAGAAAATTCAAAGGCATGATGTTTGTTATATATGAAAGACTATTCAGGATGGAGAAATGATCATTATCTCCAGTACCTCTTCTTCACCTTAATTTTTTTTAACAGAGACAGAAAGTCCTTCAAACACAAAGTTTTGGGTTCCACAAGATAGCTAGATTTTTGCAAAGTCAGTACTCTCCTGAAGAAAATATTTCAGGGAACAACAGAGATTGAGCCCAAGGCCAGGGCAACCAGTGCAATGGGATCAATTGCCTCACTTGACTTAAAGGGAAATTCAAGTCAAATAAAGAGTTTAAAAGAATGGAGATGGAAACTCAGAAATAGAAGAGAAAGGGGGAACTGGAGCAAATGGAAAGAGTAAAAATGTAGAGCTGGAGAAAAAAGTAAACAGTCACAGCTGGAAAAAGAACAAAAGCAACTTACTTCTCAGGAAATAAAAAGCTGAAAACTGAATGGGTTTTACTGCAAGCAATCCAACACTCCCAGCCACTGTTGTAGACAAGTAGACATTTCTAGAATACAAGAAAGGGGGAAACTCTGAGGGGGAAATTCTTGGACAAGTTATGAAAGAAATTGCCACACCTACAAAATGGTGGGGGGGAGTAGTTTCAGAAGCCACATTTAACAATTTCCTTTTTGTCCTTGGTCTAAACAATGGCTCAGAGTGAAACGGACTGCTATGCATATTCAAGGTCCTGATGAAATTCAGGCTTGGACAAACATCTGAAAGTGCCTCAGAATTCTAAGGCACCAGAATCATATAAGAAGTCAACACAAAACAAAACAAAAGATATTTGATGTGAAAATTTTATGATACCCAATCTCATTAGGTAAAGTAGGAATCATAATGAAGACATTGATCAGTCTATTTATTCAGTCTGCTTATTTTAATGTTTCCTAATGTTTCACCAAAATATACTTATTTGCCTTTCCATTCACTAGTTTCATCTAGAGCATTGACAAACTAGGTATATGAGAACCATTCAGTAATTCAATGCAGATATATATCTTCATTTTCTCTCATTATGAAGATTCTTGCAACGCATACAATGTGGATCAGAGCAATAAGTTATTATCAGGATAAATTTCATACTATCTAGAACAGTATCATCTGTGATGTACCAGTGTGCATTTCAATGATTTTGTTAAACTGAAAACTGTATGACAAAATTACAAATGTATGAAAACCAAGGTTAATTGTAGTCCTCCATATATTGAATTGGGAAATTAGTATCAGGTACTGATACTAAAAAACAAAATTCTCAAGCATCATTTCTTGTATCAAAGAATATGAAAATCACATTTGAACACAACTCACTGTGTGTTTCCATTGTAGTTTGAACATGAACCTGAAGCTACATAAGCAGGACAAGTCAGTGATGAAGAGACTTTGCATCAGGGATTTCTCTATCCATCTTCTATCCACCTTCAGGTATCATAGAGCACTTTCCCCAGATTTGCAAATCTCTATTATATTCACTGTTTTCCATATGTATTAGGAGCGAAAAATTACTCTCACAGATATTTAAGATGTTTACTTTCAGATTGTGCATATGTAAGCAATTTTGCTTGATGCTTAGTATCCAAAGATCTTTCTTGTGATCATGCTTTGTATCTCATCCCTGTATATTAAAAAAGTGCTGAATATGCTATTAAATAGACCTAAGCAGAACAACTTACAAAAGGAAGGAATGGAAAGCTAAAGCAAAAATATAGAGAACACCCAGCTATTATGAATTAAGTATGTACAATCAGAATAAGTACAACATAGAATCTTGAAGACATTTACAGATATCATCTCAGAACTCATTTCTGTGATTTTTGAGAAAGTATGGAGCACAAACATAACACTAGAGTGTGGAGAAGGAAAAATGAAAATGAAACATCTTAACTATAGGCCAGTTGGGTTGACATTGTTACTAGGCAAAACACTGGAACAACTTATTAAACAATTGGTACTTAGAAAAGAAAGCATTTTTGGCAGGAAGCAACACGTTCATTAAAAAATAAACCCAGTTAAATCAACCTGAATTTTTTTTTTTTTTTTGGTAGCATAGTCAGTTTAATTGACCATAGGAATGTGGTGGACTTCTTGATTTCAACAAAGTGGTTGACAGTGCTGCTGCGATTTGTACAGAATGTGGGGGAGATTATAATACCATTAGATAAAAATAGATTTAATTGAACAATCATTTTCAATGTACATCAATGCTTTCAAATCAAGCTGCAGTGAAGTGTTGAATGGCAACCACAAAGGTCCATTGTAGATTCTGTTCTGTATTTATAAATGATTTGGATGAGAAAAGATAAGAAAATATGGTTATAAAATTTGAAAAATGACAAAGGACAATAGCAAACATCTTAGAAAATGGTATTAAGATTGAGGAGATTTTTGACAAGCCGGAATAATGAGCAGAAATTAACAATATTTCAACAAGCGTATATACAAAGAATTGCAACTGCATAAGAAAAATAGAAGGAATGAATATTGGTTTATCATTGGGATAGTAGAGATCATATATGTGAAGAAGATATAAGTGTCTTATTGGATCATTAATTAGATGTACCTTACAGATGCAAAAAAAGCAATCGTGGGATTTATAAACAAAAGTATAATATCAGGATAAGGGAAGCCATCATTTCTCTCTATTCTGCATTGATCACAGTGAACTGAAAATATTGTATTCAGTTCTAGCTATTGCATTTAGGAAAGACTGATACATATCCACAAAAGAACAACCAAGTTTGTTTGATTGATTGATTGGCTGCCCAACTTACCTCAAAGTAACTCTGAGTGGCTTAGAGTCATAAAAGATAAAAACTCTATAAATTAAAAACATAAATAAGTTAATACAAAATCTAAACACTATGGCCCAATTAAAAGATGGAGAAAGTGGAAACAGGAACAGGGGGAAGTGGGATTTGTTATTAATCAATCAACCATCTCCACTATGATACTCTGCCATTGCAGTCCCAACTGGAAGAACCAGGTCTTTAGGCTCGTACAAAAGGTCAGGAGGATTGGATGGACCCAATCTCACACCTGGGGGCAACATGTTCCACTGGATAGGTGCAATGGCAGAGAAGACCCTTCGCCTGGACCCCGCCAGCCAGAATAATTGGGATAATGAAGCCCATAGCATGTCTCCTCTGCCAGCACGGGTGAAGTGGGCCAATCCAAGATGATTGGAATCCATGGTTGGTTGCATATGAAGAACAGTTAGATATTTTTGGGGATTAGACTAGATGATTTCCAACATTCCTTTTGCGATGCTGCAATTCAATGGTTCTAATTTTACTGAACATTTTAAAAAATACAAAGGAATTACAACTGTATTGAAATCTGAGCTAAAACTCATGGTGTCCAAAGGGAAAGATAGAAGCATTTCTGGAGTAGGCTCAGAATATGCTGCTTTCTAGTAGTTTGTGGGATACAAACATCCAAAACCAAGCCTTCTTCGCCAGGAGAGGAATTTGTAGTCATGTAAAATTTGATTATAGAGTTCTAATATATCTCAAAATATATATTAATTTACTTACAATGCTTTCAGTATCATGGCTGGATAATGTTTTCTGCCACCTTTCTTTCAGGATTCATATCTTGATGATATTCTCAAATAAGTCATTTTTGCTCCGGACACACTGGTAATCAAAACATTGACTTAATGTAAATCTTTATATCTATTAGGGTCCTTTGGATTCATTTCTTCCCTACAAAGAAAAGGAAAAATGGTAAAATAATAAAAAAGATGTTTTTTATTGGGCATTTTCAAATAACCATTCAAATGCTTATTGACAGATTAGATTTTATGTTAAAAAGGATACTATTTCTAATGAAATGCCAGCTGCAGAAATAATTGTGATTCCAGCCTTTTCTATGTTAACAATACAGTTAATTCATAAAGTGCCAAGGAGCTGAGAGGTTCAGTGCCAACTGAAAAAGCAACAGCTGCAACAATCAAATGCTGCCTTGTCCACTAAATGGTGACGTTAATAAAGAGTGTACATGTTTCCAGGTTGCCTTAAAGGACGGAAAGCCCTCCAAATCCTTGTGGGCCTAAGTATAGTAAAATGATTTTTGGTTTATTCTCCAAATTCCCATGTGAATATCAAACAAACTGTTCTATCAAGAGAAAAGGCATGATAACACTTCTACGTTAAGCCAAGGCAAGCATATATGAGGAATATTTTAGCTAACTATATATTCACTAAATTTATTCAACTTAATTTATGCCCATGTAGAAGAAATAAATTTTGCATAATCAAGTGAAGAAGTACCTATTACATGGTGACATGGTGAATAAAGTATGATTATGCCTCAGTTCCCACAAATGGTGAGACATGATATCGAACAGTAATGAAGTATGTCTCCAAGCAATTGCCATAATCTCAGAGTCAGCATACTACATTTGTGAATCTTGGTTCAGAGTTATTTGTATGCCACTCTTAAACAGAAGGCAGGAATCAGAAGTCGACTCTCAAGTTAGAACCATACAAAAGTATCCAAATAATAGGCCAATAATTAATAAGGACTATTAAAACCCAAGTAAAATCTCAGACTGGAAGAGAAGCCTTTGCTGTCCAACCTCTTGGAAGCTACTGTAGTAGCAATTCTGTTTAGGTAGCTTTTAACATGATAGTTTGGTACTTGGCATTCTTAGAGTTTTCTTTTCTTCTTAGAGATGATTCACTACTAGGCTAAGTAACATAATCAATGCAAGGGAAGTAACGTTTGCTTGATGTTTTTATGGTAGCTTGTCCATTTATCCTTGACTGGATCATTATTTCTTCCTCAATTGCCCTTTGAATGGGTTTTGGCTTCTTCCTTGATTATTCCTTCTTCATCATAAGCCTATTAACCAACACCCAGGAAAGTAAGAACCAGAACTAGATAAACAAGAATAATTAAGGCCTGGAAAACAAACTACCATAAATTGTATAATCCGCAAGCAATGAACTTATAAACAATTGTATATGAATATTATGCACTGTTGATGTTATCCAGCTTCTTATGGAAATGTCTGCAAAAAAAGAAGCAAGCTCAGGGACAAGAATCCAACAAGTCAATCCTGAGCTACATATATTCCCCACTTTAAGAAGATCAGATGTTCCAAGAATCAAATGGTGTTCTGAAATTATAATTGTGGTCTAAGAGCTCCTGTAGAAATTTATGCAGGGAGCAGTATCTTGATGAGGTGTTATGAATCACACTTTGTGTATAATCGATTTATTTGTAAATATATGCAAACATTATAAAGTGTCATTAATTTCCAGTGATTACATTAAACACTCTGAGTGAACACTTGTACATCTAAATGAAAACTTTTCAAAGAATTCCCAGCTGCTCAGAGGATATAATTCTACATATAAGAAAGGGAAGGGACCTATAAATTAATTTTCTATCATATTGTTTTAAATAGTTTTGCCTGCTCCAATATCAGCCTGCTGTGTATTTAGATCATCTGCCTTCTCCAGATGCCCCTTCTATTTGAAAAGTAGTTGTACAAACTAGCTCAAATATATGCATTCTGTATTGTATAACATGATTACAGATACAGATTACAGAAAATTTCTAGAACCCCTGTCTTCCAAAAATGCTATCACTTTCAGATTTAGCTCCTATTTGTCTTCAGTGGGAGATAATAAACAGTGGGAGTCTTTTTCAGTAGAGAGCTGAAGCTGTTTTGAAAGATCTTAATGTTTTTGATTCCATATCTAACATTTAATTGTATAGGAAATATTTATATGTAAGAATGAAAATCCACATTTAAAAAAAATCAAACAGAAGCAAACCTGAGATAAGAGAATGAGAGAATAACATGATGAACAAGCAATTTATTTAGCTCACAACTATTTCCTGAAAATGTTTCACAACTCCTTGTGATGAAAAGCAGTTTCATATTATGCATCTAGTTTTCCAGGTTCCTCAGACTCTACATTCAGATGTGAATATTAAGTTTATTACATCATTTTCAGCATCCATGGAAACAGCACATGATTATTTGAAAGCTTAATCAATGAACAAGGCATACCTCCATAACTAGCAAGAGTTTAAAATTGTATTATTCCTACTGAAGCTTATTCATACTTCAGATCATTTTCATTTTTCATTTTTTCCTTCTATCCTGATCTATCTTTCAGATGGAGGAGATAAGCAAAACAACTCAATTAATATATAGTATCTGACTTTAGAAAACCATAGACCAGAATACATGAAAAACAAATAGCAAGATATTTCAAAGAAATTCGGATAATAGATCTAATCACTTTATAAACATTAAGAACAATATGAATCCTTCTTCTGACCTGCATGTTTCAATATGTCCTCCTTCTGGAGCTTGAGCCTGCCTTCTAAATTGTTAGCTAGTCCATTCAGCTTGTGTTGTCTGCAAATTTGATGAGTTCCGTTTCTATCCACTCATCTAAATATTTTATGTAGGTGTTGAAGAATACTGGACCTAAGACTTGCATTTTGCAAGCCAGTTACAGATCCATTTGGTGGTGATGGAGCAGGCATAAGCACAGCCAACATTTCTGGATTGTTTCTCCTTTCAAAGCATCAATATTATCAAACTTTTTACAAAGGTCCTTGTATAAACTATTTATTTACCCAAACTTTGTCTAAAAATTTGATATTATGACAGAATCATACCATTCATATCATATAGCCCTCTATTGCTTTCTTTGCAAAATTCAATACTGGTTTACAGAAATGCTCCAGGATTTACAATAGAAGTTTCTCCCAATCCTGCCTAGAAGTTTTCCTATTTGAATTGCTTGGCAATATAAAGTCACTTTTTTCACAGAAGCAGGTTAGGAAAAATGGCTGAATAACACTTACTACACATTCCTGTCCACTCCTATCATATGTTAATTGCAATAACATTTTTTAGAAAACTTATAGCAAAGTGAAAATGAGTTAGAAAGGTGTGTTTTACAAGAGATAGAGAAAGGGGGTATTAAATTCAATTTTATGGACCAGATCCCTCAAAATGGGATACTATTATAGTACTAATATAATAATCAGTTATTATATATATGTGGTGGCTCAATAGCTAAGACGCTGAGCTTGTCGATCAGAAAGGTTGGCAGTTCGGCGGTTCAAATCCCTAGCACTGCATAACAGAGTGAGCTCCTGTTACTCAGAAGTTGTCCCAGCTTCTGCCAACCTAGCAGTTCGGAAGCATGTAAAAATTCAAGTAGAAAAATAGGGACCACTTTGGTGGGAAGATAACAGCATTCTGTGACCCTTCAGCATTTAGTCATGACAGCCACATGACCACGGAGATACGTTCAGATAGCTGGCTCTTTGGCTTTGTAATGGAGACGAGCACCACCCCCTAGAGCCGGAAACAACTAGAACATATGTGGCAAGGGGAACCTTTACCTTATATATTTTCTCTTTGAACTATCATACATCTCTTATGAACAAACAAAACAGCTCTTCTCTAGCCATGATGACTCCTTAGCTATACAACTGCTTTAATATCAACAATACTGCCAAATGCATATTCTGCCATATTAATAGCAATAGCACTTAGACTTATATACCACTTCACAGTGCTTTACAGCCCTCTCTAAGCCAGTGAGACAGTGAGACCCAAACTGCCAAACTGCTGGCAGCCAGTATCAACAATAGTAGCCTGAAGTACTGCATTCTAACCACTGAACCACTGAGGCTCTAATGAGTGGTTGGAAATTCCCAAACATGTGTGATGAGTTCTTGTGACACATGATAAAATGATAAGATAAAATATGAAAAATATACTTTTAACATATTCACTGTTTGGGGAAATAGAAGAAATTTTGCAGGAAGTGCATTGAATCAATACAATTTTGTCAGAGTATATTCATGCACTGAAACAGAGCTTGGTAACAAAGACAGCCAATGAGGACTGTTTTGGAAACTGAAACTAGAATTAGTCTAGGCTGGAAACTGAAACGAGAAGTAGCCTAGGCGTGGCTCTATATTAAGCTCTGCAACTGTGCAGCTATGTTAAGCTCTGCAACTATGTTGCAGCTCTGAGTTTGTCTATTGAAGATGAAACTGCTTCTCTCCTCTGCTGTGTATAATGCTTGCCTGCTGAACTAAAGTGAAACTGATGTATGTTCTGAGCTGCTGAAGTTTATTTTATTTATTTTTATTTATTTATTTGATTTACCAATTGTTTACAAGATAATAAGTATAAGTGTATACATAGTTGTGAATACATGAAATGGGTACATATAAGAAAAATAAAAGAATAAGAGAAACAATAGGACAGGGACGGTAGGCACGTTGGTGCGCTTATGCACGCCCCCTACAGACCTCTTAGGAAAGGGGTGAGGTCAATAGTAGACAGTCTAAGGTTAAAGTTTTTGGGGTTTGGGGAAGAGACTACAGAGTCGGGTAGAGTATTCCAGACATTGACCACTCTATTGCTGAAGTCGTATTTCCTGCAATCAAGTTTGGTGCGGTTTACTTTGAGTTTGTATCTATTGTGTGGTCTTGTGTTGTTATGGTTGAAGCTGAAGTATTCATTGACAGGTAGGACATTGCAATGTATGATTTTATATACCATGCTTAAGTCAGACCGAAGACGGCGTAATTCAAGGTTTTTCTAGTTCAAGAATTTCAAGTCTGGTGGCATAAGGTATTCTACAACGAGTAGAAGAGTGGAGAACTCTTCTTGTGAAATATTTCTGGACTTTCTCAATTGTGTTAATATCAGATACGTAATGAGGGTTCCAGACTGATGAACTGTATTCGAGTATTGGTCTAGCAAATGTTTTGTATGCTCTGGTTAGTAGTGTGATATTACCAGAGAAAAAGCTACGTAGGATTAGGTTAACAACTCTTAATGCCTTTTTGGCTATGTAGTTGCAGTGGGCTCTAGCACTTAGATCATTAGAGGTGAGTATTCCAAGGTCCTTTACAGAGCTTGGGTCATCAACAAGATCTTGGCTATTCAGCTTGTATTTTATTTTCTGATTTTTTTTTTGCCAATATGTAGGACAGAGCATTTATTTGTTGAGATTTGAAGAGATTTGAAGTTGCTGCTGAAGCTCTGAACTTGTAACATGGCTACTTCTGTCTGAGTTTGCTCCATGTTGGAGAAATCTACAACTGCTTTGTAAAATCTACTTATTATGTTTATAAAGATGTTAAATGAAGCATCAGCCATCTGTGTTTATTTTTCAGGTGCTGAATTAACGCTGAAAAATTCTGAATAAATTTATGCATGAGAATTTCAATTTGCAACAAATGCAAGGAGACAGATGTTATGTCAAAGGCTATATTATTTGCTGTACCACAAATATTAGTGAGCAATAGAAGTAGTGGGAAACAATGATACTGCAGTTCCAGTAAAGTTCCAGTTTTGCATTTCAGAAGTTCTGCATTCATTTCCCAGGATCTTCAGAGCAAAGCTGGCACCCTATAAAACCATTGTTGATCAAAACCAGATACATTAGTACTGACCTTAATGAATGAGTCAACAGAAGAACATGCCAAAAATAATTCACACATGATGAGGAGATCACATCATGAACGTTCCCAGTTATTCATTTTTTAAAAAAAAAAATGTCCATAATTATCCAGTGAGAAGATTTATCCAGTATCATTCTTCCATTTTATTTTCCTAGATACAACTGTTTTCTGAGAAAGGGGAAACCCAAATTCAAATCTACAATTTGAAATGCTATGCAGAAATAATGTTACCCCTTTAAAAAATTTAGATCAGGTTTAATGTTCACATATAGCATACTTCTCTAACCTCAGAAGTTTCCATAGTGTAAATTTGTCCATGTGACTGTGATTCATTACTAGAACACAGAAGAAAAATAACAAATTTATTCATTGCTTCTTAAGCCAATCTATAACATACTAAGCAATTCCTTTTTTTTTAATAGGATAGGACGATTTTATTATATATTACTCAGGAGAAAAAAACTGGGTTTTGTCCTAAAGATGGCATTATATTTATGCTTAACAGGTGCAGTTTTCCTTTTAAGTACATTTTAAATATCAAATATATAGTGTGAAATGGCCAATACAAAAAAAATTAGATGGGAAAGGACATCATGCACTCTTCCTGATGAACTATTATTCTTTTTTGACAGTCATCATGGATATTACCAATAAAGGAAGTAAAATGTTTTATTAACAGAATAAGAGAGTTGAAGGAATCTTAGAGGTCTTCTAGTCCCACCCCCTGCTCAAGCAGGACTCTCTATACTATTTCAGACAAATGGCTCTAATCTCTTCTTTAAAACTTCTAGTGATGGGCACCTACAACGTCTAAAGGCAAGCCATTAATTGTTCCCACTGTCAGGAAATTTCTCCTTATTTCCATTCTATTTCATAAATCATTACTCTGGCTCTCCAATATTCTTTAACTTACAGTTTTCCTCAAAACTATTAAGATAGATCAAGGTGTGCATATATACTCAACATGTGTAATTTCAGCTTACCATTAAATTATTATTTAAATTAAGCCACCCAGTCCTCATAGAATTTCAGATAATAATATTTTAAATGGAAAAGAGTCAAGATATTTCTAATCTATTTTATTTTCTTTCTCTTCTCTCATTGACATTTATATTGACACGCAAGATAATAGAGTCATTAATTATTATAATTTCCATGAAATCCATTATTGAGACGTTGCGGTACAGATTTTATATTCTTCCCCATGATATTATTTTGGTACCAATCTTAGAATAAAAACATTATTCTTTTTTTTTTTTTTTAATTTTAAAACATGTGTCTAAATTGCAATCCATACACTACTTTCCCTTAATAAAATAGATGAGCTGCAAAGATGTCATTCCAGTAACTGAAATCTATGTGAAAAATGCTTGAATATTCAAGTTGGTCTGTCTTTACCACTTTGGCTGAAATGACATTTTCAGAAATGTTATCAGGAATCCTATGACTTGTACTTTTGTGTAAAGAAGAACAAATAATGTAGCACTGAAAGCAGGAAGGGACTGTAATTCAATTTAAACAATGAAATACTTTCTCTTTGTGGTGGACAGATTAAAACTATATGTCCTGCTTACAAATGCATTTCTTACTGCAGCTTAGAAAACATTTTTGAAGATAGCTGTTAAGTTATAAATAAGTGATTGCTGGTGGATGAGTCATCCCATTTAGCTGACTTATGGATTTTATTGACCCATTTATTTCATTTCAATTTTTAAATTATCCAATCACAAACTGCTAGAGAATAGTGAAAGCCAAGGGGGCTTTAAAATCATGATCTATTAAATTAATCAACTGAAATTTTCCTTTAAATTATCAGTAAGATCAGGGTATTATTAAATGCTTCTCAGCTATGGCTATATCAGAATAAAGAAAAATATCCATTAGTACCAATAGGAATTTGTTTCTCTGTATTCGAAGCACATTGTAGAAGAACACATTTTGACTTAAGCCTCTTAGTCATATATGCTGCTCTTGTGATAAGCAACCTTTCCCACCATATGCCCACTTATAATTTAGTTAATCAAAATGGGATGTGCACACTATGTTTTATTATTAAATCTACTTTGCCCCACAAATTCTGCTCTAAAAGCCCTAAATAAGAATTAAGAATGGTCCAATTTTAATTTGCTATTTGAAGATGTTTAGATTGGGTTTATGCATAATAAGTTAAGTCGTTATGGATGGAAACATGAGGAGATCAAACATTGTGATACACGAATCATACTTTCTTTTGTTACTTGCCTTTCTTTATTTTTATATGCATTCTCTGCATCTTGTTTCCTCGTTGTATCTTGTTTTTATTTCCTATAAAATAAAAAATAAGTCTTGAAAATAGTACTGTAACTTGTTTGAAAAATATGTTTTAATATATTATATTTTTAAAGCAAACATTGGATTCAATATTCAGATTTGCAAAATTCTATGTTTCAAATCCACACATTATTCCAAGAGGCTGTCTATTCAGTTATTATGTAACCAAAGTGACAAGGTGGAATCTCTCAAACATCTAAACTGCATTATTCCTTTGTCCAATGTACTATTTCCTGTCCTAAAGTTGCCAGAATAAGAACTGTAATAAACTGCATTCAAAATCAGCCATCTCTCTGATTTGTCTTTATATTGACATCATATGATGTGATTGTAAAGACAGCTAAGAGTAAAAACAGGTCTCACTCAATGTCATCACTGAGGTTTTTTTCCAATAATCAGATAAGTTGATGTGCAACATCTGTTTCACTTCCAGTTCCAGATCCTAACAGTTCAGCAATGAACTTTAACACCACAATTTTCTTTCCAAGACTTATAATAGACAGATAATGAGGCGCATGCCCTTAACTTTTTCCTATGATTAAAAAGTGGACTATCCCTAAAACAATGACTCATAATAATGAACTATTTTATTCCTAATCTTGTTGAAGTGTTTCTCTTACTTTTATTTGAAGAAATATTCTATAGATAGACATCAAATTTATGTTCATTGATTTAAATAAAATTACAATGGTGTTAAACCAGAGATAGTTTTAAATATCAAAATTCATAATAATGCCATTTTGAATATAACTGCATTATATACCAACCAAATACACTGGAATATGGCTACTGATGGCTGATTGTAACATACAGTAAATTGTCACACAATCATATGGCAGCAAATCAAGGTTAGGGATAAGCAGTATATATATATATATTTTTTTAAAACAAATTTTTATTGATTTTAAAAACAAACAAAACATAAGACATCAAAGTATAAAACCTCCTTTCTCAAAAATTACTTATAAGTTTTAACAAGGCAAATAAAGCATTATTTTTTAAAGCATAGTTCCACATTATCACATTTCCATTTAAACACATATATATCTTTTCCAAATTTCTCATTGTTTCTCCCTTCACTTTTATTCAATTATATTTCTTTCTATCAAGGTTTTATTAATTCTCCATCAAGCATAAACACACAAAATACAGAACATAAAACAAAACATAAAAAGATAAAACCTTCTTAATTATTATTTATACATGTCTTTTCCAAATTTCTCTCCCTTTAGTTTTATTCCTCCAAGGTTTTATTAATTCACAATCAAAACATAGCTAACCAAAACACAAAACATAAAACATAAAACTTCTTTTGAAAAGTGGCTTAGCCCCAGGTTACATCTTTTTTACAGACCTAAATCAAGTTCATGCTCACCTTATATACCATTCATATCTTATTAACCACTCTATATTTTCTATGTAACTTCTCCCTTCTTTTCACTCTCTTAATTATATTTTGTTTATTTCATCTTATTTCAAAATCATTATGTTTGTATCTTTTGTCCGTTCTTTTCCAATCATCTATTTATCTCTTCTCTTTAGCAAAGAATTTCCCTGTAATCACTTTTAAGGTGTGACGCCTTTCCCTAAAGTAACACTTAAAATAATACGTAATTTCTATCCTGATTCTGCTTAGTACATTCTACATGTTGCATTTTGGGGAAAAAGAATAATAAACTTATAATATAGTTAAGTATATAATTTCCATTCTAATTCTAATTCTATTTAATAGTATAACTAAGCATTAATCATTTTATACATTCTCTTTAATATTTTATTAAATATTGAAATCTATCATTATAAAACATTTTAATATTTTAATATTTTGTTAAATCTTATAGTATTCAATAGACTATTTCAAATGCAAATACTACAATACTATCTTATGTACTCTTGCAGAATCTTTCTTAAATTATACACTATTCTTTATCCTTTATCTATAAAAAGGATATCTTGTTTCAGACCGTGGCTTTTTTTCCCTTTTTCCCTCCCTTTCTTCTCCAGTCTGATCCTTTTGCCCCCACTCTTCTAACCTCCACCTTTTAGCTTCCCCTCTCTGTTGTATTCCTCTTTTCAATTGCTTTCTAACATTGTACCTTTTTTTTCACCTTATTTTTCTTTTTCACGGTTATTTTATTGAATCTTAAATTCTCATTTTTCCTTCCTCTCTTCCTATTTTCTTTCTTAATCAAACTTTTTTGTCCATTAAAAATGGCTTCCTTTTCTTCTTCTTCTTCTTCTTCTTCTTCTTCTTCTTCTTCTTCTTCTTCTTCTTCTTCTTCTTCTTCTTCTTCTTCTTCTTCTTCTTCTTCTTCTTCTTCTTCTTCTAGTATTTGCTGGTAAGTAGAAACCACCATTTCTAAAAAGTGGAAGACAGCTCCCAATGAATTCTTGCCATTTTGTTCTCTTAATTTTTCATATTCCATTTTTAGTTGATCCACAGGTGGTGCCGTTGTAAATTTTTAAGAACAACCCAGATGTTTTTAGTCTTAAAGTAATTTGCAAATGTCAAAGTTATCAAACAATCCAAACAGCCAGAGATTATTTCCTCTTCTTCTCTTTGCAACTTTTCCTCCTGGGGCAAAATCCCAAATATATTTTAAAGCCGTATTGCAATTAGTTGTTGGTCTTATAATCTTCAAAGCGTCTCCTCCACTCAGTTTTTAAAGATTTTTTTTTTAGTCTTCTCCTTCCCACTTATAACAAAGAGCTTGTTTTTACCTCAAAGCAGCAGGTTTTTCTGTGCTCATTTGCTTTCTCCGTAAGGAAGGGGGGTGAACTTTCCTTCAGCACTTTCGCCACTGTAGCAACTTCTTTTGGAAACAAATGTATCAATCCAAACGTCAGGTTTCCAGGGTGTTTTAAAAGTAACTTAATGTCCCGGTTCAGCCAAGAAAACTTCTCCTTCTGTCTTCCTCCTTCACAGTCTTATCCGGTTGAAGATTCCTTTATGGCTGCCATTTCTGACAGCCGCTCCACCGCCTCAGGAAAAAGGAGTCTAGCCGGCTGGGGAAGAGGGGTGCGGTATCCCCAGACCCCTGCCCAGATCTCCTCTGTCTTCCGCTGCCTCTTTGGGGCAGCGACAACCCCCAAATCCAGTTGGATCGGGGGTACCTCAGCGGTGAGCGCAGCGGATTCCTGCCGCCGCCGAAGCCTTGCAACCGGAAGTCCAGCAGTATATTTTTTAAAGGATTAAATATGAGAACTTTGAGTTTGCGAGCATTGTTCATTAAATCAAAAAGCCATACCATTTTGGTGCTACTTTTGAACCATAGCAGCAAAAATTAGACAATTAAATATATTCTGAGTAGGAACTGAGTGATTAGGCTAATGAATTAATAGAAACTCTGTATTAAGCTTGCTTTTCTCCACTAGAATCTAGTATCTAAAATATGGTAACTCTCTACATAGGTCAACAAGATAGAGATTTTCTGCCAGAAAAACTAGCATTTTGAGAAAATATGTATATAAGGCTAGACTTTTAGCATTCAATGTGAATACTATGGTTTCCTATTATATTGTGAAGCAGCAGGACTATTTCCTTTGTAATTATGTGAACATCAAAGTGATTGACAGGGGAAACCGGCTGAGCTTTGTGGCAGCACACCTGCCTGCTTGGTCTTCTGTAGAATGAAGATCTGTCACCAGGTGGACACTGGTTCTCAATCCTTAACTCTCTAAAAGGTGGTTGCTATGGATACCACCTAAAGGCTGCCTTTGTTCAATACAAGGCAGACTTGATGCTTTAGAATCAGAATTAGGATGACATTGCATTCAGTTGAGAGAAATCTTTATTATGCAATCTGCCAATCCAGACATATTTGCTGGGTTGTTAAGGATGTGTCAGTACAGGCTTCTTGTTATTGAGAGCTTTAGTTCCATGGCAGGCAATGAGCAATGCAAATTGTGTTCCACTCTGGTTTCAATCTCCTTGAAGTCCTGAGCAAAATCTGGACACCTAGTGGCATGTCTTGAGGAGCCACTGAGTTCACTTCACCTAATCCAAAAATCATGTTCCTTTTCCAATTATTTTATTGCCTTGTAAGGTATTGTTCTGTCATATTTACTTTTAGTCTGCAATTACAATCCTGCTTTAATACTGAGGTGAGCTGAAGTCTTTTTATTGGTTGCAAGTCATGTTGAGCACAAGTTAAGATATTGAGGGCCGTAACAGACAGGATAATGATGTATACTTAGTGAGATTACATCACAAAATTGAACATAACTTAGATTCGGCTAGGGGTTGGGAAATAGTGGTGGCCTACTTTTAGCATTTCTAAAATGATCCCATCTACCAAAAACACTCATCCTGAATATCAGTTTTTAACAAATAATTGGAGAAAAATCCAGGGTCCAAAGAAAGGGCACTCAAGCTAAGTTTGCCACTGAGGCCTCAGGTTATGGAACCAGCTGCTTTGGCAGCTGCTGTGAATGAAGGCCTAGCAGGTTTGATTTTATTACATTTTAATTTAAATAAACACATTTAATCTTGGAGATAGGAAAGGGAACAATAACCCTAAAATTAAATTAACAAAATATTGTAATTCATTCTGTGCAGAGAGCTATAGAGATAGTCTTGAGGGGAATATTCAGAAGCTGTTGGGAAGCCAAAGAGGACAGAAACATTCTTGAACCCCAAGAAAGGAGATAGTTTACAGATAATCAGAGTTGGGAGGGACCTTGTAGGTTATCTAGTCCAACCCCCCACCCAAGTGGGAGACCCTACACCATTTCTGACAAATGGCAGTCCAATCTCTGCCAGTTTAAGGAAGAAGCTCAAATTGGCTCCTTCCTGACTCTTGGATTATAAGAGGAAAGGATGGAAAAACACAACCATACTTGCAAGATTGTGTTAATGTGACTTATCTCAATATAGTTTAGTTTTAACATTCTTATGGAGTCTATTCCCTAATCTGAACAACCTCGAAGGACTGACATTCTACCAAACATAAATGTAAGGACAAGAAATAATTCAAGCAAAACATTTGAAATGTATAAAATACTGTATTTTAATTTTTTTAATAAATATTCTATTAGATAGAATATTTATACAAACAGGATTGGCCTTTTTTCCTAAGCCCCTTAATAGAAGTGCCAGAGTCAAATAAGAATGAAGGGGGAAACAGTTCTGAGATCATTTTCCTGAAAATAGATTGCAGTGTCACTTGCTACAATGCTACATTAATTGATAAACTGGAAATTGATAAACTGGTCCAGTTTGGTATTTTAACCGATAAAAAGAGCCTTTTTTTAAAGATGCATTAGAGGGGAAAAATATTGCTATGAATTCTGAGACTATTATATTTACTCCTACTTTTCCACATTTATAACATTTTTGACCAAGAGCAATACATGTTTCTATTGATATTTATACTGATACTAACTGTATTGGCTATTTCTTTGGGACAACCAACACATTGGCCAATCCTATACCAGCACTGGCTAAAAAAAAATTTCAATGCTGGATTGCTTCCTTAAAATGCACATTTTTTAAAAAAATCTGGCAGCTGAAAACAAAGCAGAGATCCCCTGTTTATTTCTCCCCATCACAACCACCTTGAATGTTTTGCTTCCCAGAGGACAACTGCCTCCAATTCATATGGCAACAGCTGCCACTGGAAGAAAAACATGACAAGTTTCAAAACACTTCTCTTCCTTCAGATTTTTCAAATTATGAAGGGCTATCTGAAATTGAAAGTCATCTTCATTCAGGTAAATACAGGACAAAAAGAAAGAAAGTGATGCTGTGCAGAAACAGATTGATGAATATTACACAATAATTTATGCACACAGAATGTTTCAGAGGTGCAGAAAGGACCATCCTCATGTATTTCAAAAGTTGTCTATCTTATGCCACAGAGCCTTAATTGCATAGGGTTTTCCAATTATTTTTCTAAGTTTCAAAGGAAGTGAGTTTGGGAATGTATGAATAGTTACACAACACTCACAAATACATACTAATAGCTAGATTGGATTCGTGTTTTTCCTCTTCAACCTTTCCAGACACATATTGATAATTGAAAAGACTTTAGATTAAGCCACCAGAAGAATATCCAACAAATGACATATATCAAGACTGAATAATGTTTTGTGAGTGATGAAACTGCAAACTAGAAATCTCAGCACTAAGCTTTGGGGTATAATGCTGAAAACCACAGGGATGGCTGGACTTAGATGATCAGAAGTTCCAAAAAACTCTTAGAGGCATGGCAAAATTGGGGGGAAAGTTCTCACTGAAATTCATGATGTGCTCAGTGTATTTCAAGTAATATTGCTCTGGAAGAAGATTTGAAAAGAAGGTTTCCTAGAACATTATTTTTGTTCTGACCAGAGGGGCAAGATTTCACCAGACATACAATTTGGGTTCATGAAAGTTTGAGCACGACTAAATGACAAAATACCCTGCTTCTTTTGATTCTGCTATGTTTGGTTTGCAGTGAAGGGAAAGGCATTTTATTGCAGAAAAACTGCCCATGAATAGTCCTGTCCACAAAGCTAAATCTTACTTGAATTGGCAAGCACAGCTGTGGAAGCCTCCAGAGCATCTAAAGCACTGTTTTTCAAACTTGGCGTCATTAAGATGTGTGGACTTCAACTCCCAGAATTCCCTAAGCACACATCTTGAAGCTGCCAAGTTTGAGAAACACTGATCCAAAGTTTCCCTAAAGCAACTCCACCCTAGATTTCACATTTCTCAGTGTCTTACTCTATCAGGCACAGATGGTGTTAGAGTCACCTTGGGAGTTTTCTCTTCCACAACAGTAGTCTAACCACAGAAATTCTACTTTTAATTTTTTTTCCCTTACTATTCAGTACAAAGAAAAAGAACATTTTGCATAATAAGGAGTAAGGTTTACTTGCATTTAGTTATAAGGTGGAACAGAATGGATATGATGACTATTCTTTTTAATTGCCCAATTCTATCTCCAGTAGTTTGCAACTTCCCTGGCTTCCAATAGTGCTATTAAATCCCAAGGGAAGACATAAAGAAGAAACACTTCTGTTTTGCTTTGCTTTTAACTAACTGTGTTACTGCCAGTGACAAAGAGGAATCCCTTCCTTTGAGAACTTATTAAAGGTTTTCTCCTTTCTTTGGAAAATTTTAACACATTATTCATTTGATATTTTTTTTCTGTCCATAAATGTTGTGAAGGGGTTTGGGGGCGGGGCAAATTATTTTTAACCTTATTTTATGTTAAACTATATTGAAATCATGGAATCAAAGTCTTTTAAAGAACAGCTTATGTGGGAAAGGCCAGCTGAAAGAATGTGGAATGGGAGTATTATAGCGAATCGGCAAATTGGAAGAAGAATTATCACTTTGAGAAAGTATTTGTGAATAACCACTGAAAGAAAGAAAGTGGTGCATAGTATTTGATTTGATCTATATGTCTGCCCATCTCAACAAATGACTAACTGGTGAACAGACTTAAAATAAAATAAAAACAATTGCAAACATTACAAAAGTTAAAATACACAGTGGTCAAGCAACATAAATCCAAATTAGTAGCCTAATTAGCTATATGACAGTTACAGTATGTCTGCTCCTTAGATGGCGCACATTAAATCTCTGTTTTGTGAGCTGCATTGGCTGTCAATTTGCTTTCAGGTACAATTTAAGGTACTGATTTTGACCTTTAAAACCCTACAGGGCATGGTCCAGGCTATTTCATGCTTTCATTCAGTGGTCTTCAAACTTGACAGCTTTAAGACTTGTGGACTTCAACTCCCAGAATTCTTCCTCCAGTCATGTTAGCTCAGGAATTCTGGGAGTTGAAGTCCACAAGTCTTAAACTTTCCAAGTTTGAAGACCCTTGATGTACATGTTCCATTAGAGACAATCCCTCAAGTAAATTGGTTCTTTAATGTGCCAACCAAAACCTTGAATTTCACTCAGAAGCTGCCACATTCTCCATCAGTTAAAGTGTCTGAATGCTCTTCAGTTCATTGCCACAATCCAATTCAGTTCATTGCAAAGATCATGGGGCATAAGTGCCAATGAGCAAGGCCCTCCCATCCAGGAACAGTCACTGCTAGATTGGAGTTTTGAAAATGGTTCCCATGAATTTTCATGCTTTTTCCCTTAACTAGTAAGTACATCCAATTTTGGAAAGAATAGTTTATTTGTTTCCTTTTCTTTTTACTAATAGTTGATTATATCTCTTCCAACCTGTCCCCTCCCCATAGAGCCCAGTTTCATAGCTTAGACCCGTGGCTGTTTCCTTCAAGTGACATGGATACTTTTAGTGTCTCTGCAGCATTTTGTGGGTAATTTCTTATTCAGTGGCTCAGGGTGACTCCAATCTATATGAGCAGTTACTGAAGGGTTTTCACAATGTGACAGCCGAGGCAGCTAGCTGAATAACAAAAGCATAGCCTTGCATGATGTGGGATGCTGAAGTAGATTCACAGGCTGTAAGAGAAAGCTGTTTTTTATTAAGCCATGGGTGATGAGGTGGTATGTACTAAAATAGGCTAGGTAAGACATTGCGTTCTCTGAACACAGTAAGAAAATACAAGTGTCTGTATTCTAAGAAGCTGATATGCAGGCCTTCTGTGTAGGACTTTGAAATGATTGAGATATATTTGGGGTACCAGTAGGGATCAGTAAAGCTGTTTTTAGTCCATGTCATTTTATAGGCATTTACTATCAATCCAAGAAGGCTATTCCATTTCTACATTCATCTGTATTTTTAAAAAACTTTTCTCTATATATGTTGAAATGTGTACTCTAATATCTATTTAAATGTGAGGAAGAGTATTCTCAATATCACCGAGAACTGTGTTACATTACCAGAAATATTAAAGTGTGTAGTTGATCAAGTTTCTGAACATTTCATGTAGCAACTTACAAGGAGTGAATTCAGTAAGCATTTTAGATAATCATTGATTCAATTAACATTCATGTTTTGATTGACTAGTGAATATTCTCTTCCCCGAAATGATGAATGACCTTCCTATAAAAATAGCCTTTTAATTGCATTATACTGTATTTAAACCTATATCTTGCATTGGCCCTGCTAGTGGTAACATTTCTATCAAATCTGTGTAGTTCTTGAAAATTCTGGAGACATATCATTCTCTCAAACTTTCCAAACAATACGATTTTTCTCATGAATTAATATTTTAAAATATTGGTACATTTTTAAAGCCATTATGGCATAGTGGTTAGAATGCAGTACTGCAGAACTAACTCACTGTTCACTCCAGGAGTTCAATTCTGAGAGGCTCAAGGTTGAACTCAGCCTTCCATCCTTCCATGGTCGGTAAAATGAGGGTCCAAATTATTGCAGACAATAAGCTGACTCTGCAAACTGCTTAGAGATGGCTGTAAAGCACTGTGAAGCAGTATAGAAATCTAAGCGCTATTGCTATTTATATTTATACTGCTAAAATAAGTAAGAATTCTAACATTTGGAAATATTTATCACACCAAAACAAGCTAAGGCTTACCGAAACTCATTAAGGTGACCTCATAACCTCAGACACAGTTTGGTATGATCTTCTCTTTTATTTTCATTTCACTATAGCTGAAAACAGCATAAAATTCCAAAATAAACTCTTATTCGTACAACCTATCTAACAATGTTTCAAGGAAACATTCTGCCTCCTAATTGCTGATGGGCATTTAATAATTTTTCCATTCCCAGATTGTTGGGGCAATATACTGGTTCTGTAAACCACTTAGTGTTGTAAAGCACTATGAAGTGATATACAAATCTAAGTGTTAATTGTTATTGCTATTTATTCCAATCCATTTGTTAGTGTTGTATGTGTCTAAAAAAGCCTTTCCATAATTGTAATTAAAAATGTGAGTCTTTTGTATCTTTTTTCTTCATTGTCTACAAAACAATTATACTTAGGGCAACTAGATTATTTTCTAAATTTGGATTAATTCAGTAAACATTTAATTCTCTTTATGTTTTTATGCAAACACCATTTTTTCAAGAGTAAAATAAAGAATTGTTTACTTGCTTCTTTCCACATGTTTGTATATAGGATATTTTTATCTATACAATAGTGACATTCCTGTGCATGGTACTTTGAAAAAGGCTAAGTCCCTGCCCTAAGGAGTTTACATTCTCAGGAATGATAAATTGTGGGAAGACATGGGTGTCTGTCAAATACAATGCATATTTAAGGGGCAGGGCTACATGGTCATGGCCACTATCTTGATTTTTTTGACCCAATTATAGACATTCCAGAGGAGGGGCCATAATTTTCATGAAGTCTCAAAGCCTCAAAGGTTCTCTCAGACCAGCATTTTTCCCCATTCTCTTGCAGACATAAGAATTAATAGTAACTCTGGAGGGGAAAGATTTATCATACAGTAAGGACATGATATGCACCTGATCGATATTTCCCTGATCTTCATTGCTGATTACCAAAACTCAGTGGAAGATTCTAATATTTAATTTTGCTACCACACAGTCATGCTCTAAATAGCAACAGCACTTAGACATATATACTGCTTCCTAGTGCTTTACAGCACTCTCTAAACAGTTTACAGAGTCAGCTTATTGCTCCTAACAATCTGGGTCCTCATTCTACCCACCCTGGAAGGACGGAAGGCTGAGTCAACCATGAGCCATTCAGAATCAAACTTCTAGAGTGAGCAGTGAGCTAGACTGCAGTACTGCATTCTAACCACTGCACCACCACAGCTCTAAAAAAAATAAGAAAAAATAAAATAAAAGAGAAGAGTTCTAAATCAGTGAACATTTGTAAATTGCTTTTTTTTTAAGCAAAAATATAAATCAGGAATGATTATTTCCCAAGGTAATTATAGATCAGGAAACTGGAGGAATATAGGTGCTGTAAGTGAGTAAATTTTGCACAGTGGTTTGAAGTAAGCAACCAACTCTCTTGTTATAGGTATTGAATACATAGACTTTCAGCACTAAAGAAAAATACTAAATAAAGTTTAAATTGTATTAAAATTAATGTTGGGGAGCACTAGAGACATTAAAAGCTATAAAAAGAGATTTATCAGGAAGCTTAAATTGAACTATATGGATTCATCAATAGTACATTATAAGTTAGGATGGCACCTCCTCCCACATTTATGTGATGCAATAAATCAAAGAATGCATAAAAGAACAGACTTTTTAAAAAATACTATTTACATAGTACAAGAGATGCAGCAAAATCTTACTTTAAGTTAATAGCAAATGTTGCATTAGTTCAAGTCCTAAATTAGTTGTCAACTGTTCTTTTTTTTTTTTCAGAGGTGATCTTTCTAATCAAAACTCTGCTTTCACATTTTTCTTCTAGGAAAGAAAATGAATCAGATTTAGTTTTCCACAAATTCTGCAAATACTTTAGAACTTATTAACTTGGCTTCTTAGATAAGTTAATTCATAGAAATAAATAAAAGGAAAATTTTACATCTCCATTTTGGTGAAAGTTTTTTTTTTAATGTTTGAGATGTGCTGTTTAAATACAGATATTTAAATCTTCAGAATTCAAGCATGTGAAACCATGTGAAATTCATGGAATGTTCAGATATTATTTCACTGAATGTGAATTTGCAGTGTGATTTGGCTATGGAAACAGCTGCATCAACAGAAGTATCATTTACAAATCATTAAAGGTGTTGATTCTATTTTATTCTCCATAGCCTATATCCTACTACATGTTTTATGTCCAGTTCCTGAAATTCTTCTTAAATCCTCTAAATAGGTTCACAGCAGGGCAATAAGAATTATCAAGAAAGTAGAAACTAAGTCTTCTTTCTAAGTATCTTAAGATACAGATATCTTAAGATACCAAGCACCTGATTATGACATCGAACATGTAAACAAGCTAAATACACTACTAACATGGGCAGTATCCTGCCCACACGCTTTTATCTTTCTTGGTGACTTCAATCTACCTCATATTGACTGGACCCTAAATGAAGGTACAACTGAACCCATACACGCAACCTTCTACAATGCTGTTACAAATCTGGGACTGGAACAACTAGTAACCAACAACACTAGACTAAACAACTGCCTCAATCTCATCTTCTGCAATAGTTTGAATTTAATTTACGGAATACAAACTAAAGAACCCTTTTCCAACAGTGACCACAATATGATTGACTTTTGTCTCAACATACGCCCACACAAAAATCATCACAATGACGTAATCCCCAATTATAACGTCAAAAAAGGCAACTATGATCTTATAGACAACGATCTCTCATCCCTTGATTGGCAATCTCTATTCACTGGTTGCAATACTGTTGAAGACCATTACAACATATTTTTACTTGAAGTCAAAAGAGTCATCAAATTATATGTACCAACAACAACTCCCAAAACAAAAAACAAACAGATTACCCATAACAATAAGGAAACTTCAATCCAAAAAGAGATCAGTCTGGCGGAAAAACAAATCTGGTAACGTTGCCAATTTCAAAAGCCGATACAAAAATTTATGCCACCAGATAAAAACTGAATGCACTAATTATCACATTAAACAAGAGGAAAACCTTCTATGCACCAATTCCACCTGTGCTTTTTACAATTTTGTAAACAACAAACTAAAAGACTGAATAGGACCTAATGGTAAAGACTGCAACAACGACACCATTAAAACCAACATCTTTAACACATTCTTCGGCTCAGTATTTGTAAACAGCAATGGATCATGCCTGGTATTTCCTAGCCAAACCACAGACAACGACAATGATCTAATACATATCGATTTTACAGAAGACAATGTTGAAAAAGCACTACACAATCTAAAACCATATCTATCTATTGGACCAGATGGAATATGTGCCTACTTCTTAAAAAAGCTATCCACTGCCATAGCCGAACCTCTAAGCATAATCTTTGAAAAATCTTTCAGGAGAAGCTCCTTGCCTAACCTATGGTCACAACCCACGGTCATCCCCATCTTCAAAAAGGGAGACCCCAGCCTAGTTGAAAATTACAGACCAATCTCCTTATGCTGCATCACCTGTAAAGTCATGGAATCAATTATTAACCAATCCATTATCCTCCACTTAAAGACAAACAACCTCCTCTCCAATAAACAATTTGGTTTTAGGAAAAAACTATCCTGTAATCTGCAACTCTTACACTGCAAAAACATATGGACTACACAACTCGATCAGGGCAAAGCAATAGACGCAATCTACCTAGACTTCTATAAAGCCTTTGATTCAGTGGTACACAACAAACTACTCCTAAAACTAAAAACTTATGGTATCTCTGGACAATTGCATAACTGGAAAGAAGCATTCCTGTCAACCAGACAACAAATGGTCAAAATTGGGAGTGTCCTATCAAATACCATACCTGTCAACAGTGGTGTCCCCCAAGGCAGTGTTCTCGGACCAACTCTCTTCATACTCTACATAAATGACCTCTGTGATCATATTAAGAGCAACTGCGTCTTTTCGCTGATGATGTAAAGCTGTTCAATACCACAGACAATGCTGCTACCCTTCAAAAAGATCTTGACTAAAAGATCTGACTCTAAAGTTTTCCCCCAAAAAACTTTAACCTTAGACTGTCTACTATTGACCTCACCCCTTTCCTAAGAGGTCTGTAGGGGGCGAGCATAAGCGCACCAACGTGCCTACCGTCCCTGCCCTATTGTTTCTTTTATTTTTCTTATATGTACCCATTTCATGTATTCATAACTATGTATATACTTATACCTATTATCTTGTAAGCGATTGACAAATCAAAATAAATAAAAAAATAAAAATAAAAATAAGCTTTCTAAAGACTAAGGAGGAGCAGGAACTGGGACAAGCATGACAGCACTGTTTAAATCCTTGCAAATATGTCATAGCTGACCTTCTTTTCTTTTAGAGTCCAGATCATGGACTAGTACATGTAAGTCACAGCTGACTCTGCAATAACTTTCATTCCTAAATTCAATAATAAATTAAAATGTATAACAATAAAATATAATCAATTACTTCTGACACTGAGGAACAATCAGTAACCCCCAGATAACACTTCCACTGCAGAACGAATCGATACAATTCCCCCAGATCCAAATCTCAGAAGAAATATTGTTCCAGAAAAAGGAGTTACTCATTCCTAATATTTCCTAGGAGCTGGGACCCAGAAGGTCATTTCATTGGATAGACAGAACTAGAGGTGGTATTCAGCAAGTTCTGACCAGTTGTGGAGAACCAGTAGTGGAAATTTTGAGTAGTTCAGAGAACAGGCAAATACCACCTCGCCCCGTCCCCATTTATTCTCTGCCTCCTGAGTCCCAGCTGATCAGTTGGGTCTTCTTTTGTTGCCCTGAACAGGAGAATGGAGCTGGAAAGCAGGTTAGTGGAGTGGGAAAGGAATGGGATTTTGCAGTAACCTTCCCCCTGGAGTGGGGAGGGGATGGAGATTTTGCAGTATTCTTCCCTTGCCATGCCCACCAAGCCACACCACACCCACAGAACTGGAAGTAAAAAAAATGTTAATCCCACCACTGGATGGAACCCATTGGGCATAAGCAGTGATACAGAGACAATGATACAGTCAAGTCCCAAGGTACGTAAGACTTTAAAGATGACAACCAGTACATTGAATTGCATCTGAAGATCAGCTGGTAATCAGTGCAGCTCTCAAAGTAGGAATGTTAAAAGAGCTTTATGAATTACCTATGGGTTATCTATGATCTTATCATGTCTATTCCAAATAAAAATTACCTGTTCTGCTACAGTGTCTAAAGAAAAAGCAAAGTAAAAGTTAATGGGTGCAAGACCTCTTCTTCTGCATCCAATTATGCCACCACTTAGTTTCCAGTGAAGCCCCTGTATCCTTGAAATACAGTAACACTAGGTTTAATTCCTGTTTGGGGGTTATTCTAAGCCTATTTTGCTAACTGGATCTCTATATAACTTTATGCAAGTGTTTAGTGTGGGGGTTGAACAAAAAGCTATTTTGAACACTGATCGCTAAGCAAGCCTCTGTCCTATTTTGCTGATCCTTGCATTTCTGCAAAATCCTAACATAAGCCAAGCATGACGGACAAGCTCCTATGCTTACTTATATAATATTATACACCTCCATGGTGATAATTAATCTTATATAATAAGATTATATAATAATAAGATTAATTAACAGCATGAAGATGTATAATAGTGTGTTAATTTACACTGATTTATTAATTAGTGTATGTATGTTCAAGGTACTACAGATGTATATTTATCATGAAAAGGGAAAGTGCTGATGCCCCCCCCCCTCTCTCTCTCTCCTCTCCCTCTCCCTCCCCCTCTCTCTCTCCCTCTCTCTTCATCTCCCTCTCCCTCTCTCTCTCCTTCCCTCCCTCCCTCTCTCTCTTATTACATTATATAATAAGTAATAGGCATGAATATGTCAATGTACGACAAAAGCATTTGTACCTTTATCCCTGTGAAAGAAGACATAACAGTGATAAAATTTTGATAGACATTTTAGAATTGCTGTTATCACTTAGGTATTTACAAAAAATAATAGATCAGCCTGAACACATAAAAATCCAAAGTAAATGGTTGCATTAGTAAAAAAATAATAATAATAATGATCGACTCCTTCTGCAGAGCTTTCTTTTTTTAAGTAGTAAATAAATAAATAAATATTCCCAGTAGGTATGGTAATGCATACAATAGGAAAGACGACTTCTCATGCTAAGCCAAAAGACTCAACCTTAACTTCAGAATATTTATTAATTAATCCTGCCTTTTTTAATGAGTCTGTAGGTCTAAAATAGCAGTTGTGTTTAAAATAAATCAGTTTTCAATTCATAGGAAAATCAGCCTACTACCATAGGTGAATTCGTGGTAGTCCAGGTTTCTTTTTTAGAGGAATGATTTAGTAAATGGGGAAAGAAAGTCCAAATCTATCAAACAGTGTAACATTTCACATATGGAGTTAAAAGTTTGGAATCAATAATGCTTATAGACCTATTATCTGAAAACAAGGACCCTGCATGTCAGTTTCATAAAAAAATAATATAACATGTAATGATTTATAACAATAAATATGCTTATGAATTCTTAAGATGCTAGTATGTAATCATTATCATTCTTTATTTGGAAATAAAATAACTGCAACCATATAAATAGTGGGAAAGAAACTCTAACATTGAGTTTGCAGACATACAGGTATACACAGAGAGAATTATTGGAATACACCAAATGGAACATTTTTCCAAATATATTTTTATCATGGCTTAAAGAAATGTTGAAATGTGTGCAGATAAGGGAATACATTGCAGAAAGATCTTTGGTACATAGATTACAAGCATATCTATACAATCTGGCAGGTCTGTCTAGAGAAGCATGTCATCACTATAGAGTATAGATTGCAAAATAATATGTGGCTAGTAAACAATATGCATCACAGAACTATGTTGCACACACATGACAGAAATACATTAGTTAAGGCATCAGAAACCAGTACATAACTCTTTTAGGAAAGGCAATAGGTAACAAAATGGTCAAAGTCTAGTCTAGAATTCAAGGCTAAGGATTTAAGTATATGTAGGAATGTTCAGAAGGTTAAGCAGAAAATACTAGTATAAAGTTCTGGCAAAGATAAAAGAATCACAAAATCAGAAAAGATCGTATAAAAGGAATTGAATCCAAATCTCTGAAGATTTGAAGTCACTCATGGGCAATAGGTAATCCCTTTTTTCCCCTCAAACTTTCTCAAATACTGTATATTTTTCTCAAACTTAGAGTCCTACTTCTTCATCATGTTCATCAGAATTGCTTAGTAAAAATATATCTGTTTTCAGAGAAGATTGGAATAATGAAACACAATGTTTGGGGAAAATATTTCATTGTTCTTTCTTCTACCACAATTGAACATGTGAAGTTTGTCAAATAATAATGCCCATCACTTTATTTTATCCCATCCTCCAAACTTACTTTTAAAAAAATATGGGCCAAATACTTTGACAGAACATTCTTTCTATAATGTATTTATCATCCATCTATCTATCATCTATCGATCATCTATCTATCCATCTGTCTCTACCTTTAGATTTCTTTTCTTCGTTTCTTTCTTCATTCTTTCTTTCTTATCCAGAACATATATATTACTCAAAAAAAATCCAATTAACAAAAACATATTTGTTATCCCACAGACCTTTGCATCTCATCATTCCCTGAGACTTCAGCAAAAGTATAAGTTGTAACTTATATTTTGTCTCCTTATTAATTTATATAGCTCACAAAAACTAAAATTTTCTTATATGGAACTATAATCTTCTTACATAAAATCTCATGAGCAACACATATATTTTATTCAAAGCTACGAATTCAAATTTATGTTCTATTTCTTTATATTTTCCATCCCTATGCCATGTCTTCACAACAACAGACAGGCCTATTAGACACCTTTTTTCCAAAAAGTCAAAAACAAGAGCCAATTTGGTCTAGATCAGAGGTCTCCAAACTTGGCAACTTTAAGATTTGTGGACTTCAACTCCCAGAATTCCTCAGCCAGAATTCTGGGAGTTGAAGTCACAAGTCTTAAAGTTGCCAAGTTTGGAAACCTCTGGTCTAGAAGTAAGGAAGCAGGCGAGAAAGCAGGAGACCATGAATTAACCAGCTGGGTGACCTTGGGCCAATTACTCTGTCTCAGCCCAACTCACCTCACAAGGTTGTTGTGGGAAAAATAGGAGGAGGAACATTGTGTTGGAGATGTTTGCCACTTTGAATTATTTATAAAAATAATAAAGGCAAGATACAAATCAATAAATCAATAATTCCAGACACAATAACCCTGGAAAAGGATCTGTATACATAATTTGGTCTCCAGTATAGCTCATTTTTTAGCTTTTAGCTAAAATGTTTTCAGATAGAATTTTGCACATCCCAGTCTATTCATTTTGCACAATATGATGCTTTTGTTATACAATTGTTTTATCAGTTGAAAATACATATTTTAAAGCTTGAGCACTATCTCATGTAATTTAGATTGCTCTGGCAGAGAAAAATGTACTGTGAGAACATTATTTAATCCAGGGTGAGTAAAGGAAATGGAAGTCATACTTCTATTGAGAGTAGTTAATGATCAATACTGACAGGCAACTATAAACACAATAATAACAGTCACCCTCATTTCCTCTTTCTTTCTGTCTGCTATATAGCCCTATCATAGCTACCTTCATAGAAAATTAATTTGTCTGACTCTCACTTTGGTAAGCTATTGTAAATGCAACACAATAGAAAAAATGGTGCAAGGCAACAACCCAGTTGTAGATTAAACAAGTCACAAAGATATCTCGGGGTGATGGGGGTGGAGACATACCAGCATATTTACCTTTGTGGAGTAATTGGTGTTCTCTGAGTTTGGTTGTTGGTTGGTAACAATAATAAAACCCAGTTGCTACCAGATTATCTTCAATGGTAAAAGGGAATAATGTTTGCTCTCTGTTTATGAACTTAGTATAGAAACTCTCTTCTAGCATTGAAAATGTCTGGTCTGGTAACTAAATGTCTGCAAGTCTTCAACCAAGCTCATAAAGTACCATGGATTCCACAGTTCAGCCCTGAGCTACCAACCGAGAAGTCAGTTAAGCAAAGTGATGTCTGCAGCAGTCTTGTTCCTTGTCCAGGTAGAAGCAATAGCAATGGTGGCTAGGTAGTCATTCCAAATTGGCTGTGAAAGAACTGTGGAATAAGGCGATCACAGGACATCCAATCTTGGTGTGCCAGAGGACACTGCTGGTCAGAAATCAAAAAGGGACAGCAGGAACTGAACGGAGGGATGAAGGGATGACTGATCTTTGTCCTGAAGCTGCCATAGGCTTAACCATGCTACACAGCAGCCATTTTTCTTGCTCTTTCTATTTTACTGAACTCTGGTGGAATTCCGGGTGATGAAAAGACATGAGAGATGCATGAAGTACCACTGGAGAAAAGCTAAGAGTAAACCTATGTGAGCATGGGTAAGAGTCTTAATGATTACTTTCTGGTGATAAGGAAACAAAATGTAAATATATTTCTGTTTTCACATCCATTGAGAGAGCTAGCTAGAGGTCATGTTAAAAGTGACCAATCCCTCCCAGGTAAGGAGGAACTGGTGAATTTTACAGAGGTATTATGAGAATTATTCTAGGCAACTGTCAGATAAAATCACTCAGACTCCAACTGTTCCAGTTCTATGAAGTTCACTGAGGCATGATCTAGCTTACTTGTCTGGAAACAGATGAGACTGTTAGTCCTGATGAAGAGGACAAGGTCCTCCAGATTGTGAGTTCAGCCATCTGTGTCTTAGATTCAGTGTTTCTTTGAGGGAAGGGCTGTTTTCCCTAGCTCTGTGTCCCCTCTTCATGAAGCCATCACTGGATCCAGCAGATTGGCACAATGTTTATTTTGTCTCCAAACTTCTCTTTTTAGGGGAGGTTGTTGAAAGTGGTTAGCCTGAAGCTAACCTCAGAGGTCCTTGAAAGAAACTGAATTTTTAAGCTTGATTGTAAAACCGAGATAACACTGGTCACACTTATAAATAGTTTTTGTGGCACTAGGTAGGGGTTGATACATGCAATTTGATCCTGCTTAGTGTCTCAGCAGCTATAAAAGAACTTAGAATCATAGGGCTGGAAAGAACCAAGCTCCAAACTCTGCCCATGGTAGGAGACATTATAGCATCCTGGACAAATGGCTGTCCAATCTTTTCTTGAAATCCTCCAGTGATGGAGAGATTACCTTAATAAGAATGAATCATTAAAGAGGGGCTTGGAGAAGTGATTACATAATCCAAAAGTTGAAAGAAGTTTAAGAAGAAAATTCAGAATAACCCTGTCTTTATTTTGTTAAAATAAGAGAGATAGAGAGAAGCCTGGAGAGATTTTCAAAACTGGTATTAGCCCTTCAAGACAAGCCACTTCAAGAGACAATGCAGTGATTACAGAAAAGCTGCTTTATTATAGTAATATAAAATAGCAGAAGCTTGAAAGCCTGTTGATCAAAGTATGATCCTATCCACTCCTTGTCATTGATTCAATGTATTTTAAAGTAAAATGTGGTAAGTAATATGAACAGATGTCCTTCATAATTGATACAATGTGCAAAGATTTGTGCTCAGGTGCCCCATTTGCAAGAGAAGACACCACCTGTCAAATCATTGCAGATTTGCGTATTGCCAAACTCCTTTTCAGCTCTAGCAGGCTGTGATCACAAGAATGCTTAGAGATGACAGCTTAGAAAATGACCTTCCCATGGGAACAGGAATGTCTCCTGAACTGTTGAGACAATTCAAAAACAGATTGAAATTGAGCAAGAAGCACACAGGTTTCTAGCAGAGTTAGCTGAAATAGATACTCCATTTGCTCAGGAAATAAAATATTTTCTTGGTCTCATTTGGACTGAAACCAAGATGGCTGGGGGTGGGAGTAAAGGAATGTCTTCTTGATTTTTTTTTTAGCACTATTACTATTTCTATTACTGTTATTGCTTTTATTATTGTTATTACTGTTACTGTTATTTATTACTTTTCAACAAATTTAATCAAAGAAGGGAGGGAAAGAGAGAGACACAGAATGAATGGCTATATTTTTCCCAATACTCCCTTTCACAATTTAGCCAAACCTAGCTTCTTACAGCTACGTTTCACTTCTAAATGCAGTTGCACACTGGAATTCTGGCAAAACTGCAACTCTGTGGAATGAAAATGGCCAAGCACAGTCAAACAATTACTCTTTTTGGAAGCGCCTTCTACAACTGGGTTCCCCAATGTAAATGTACCTTTTGTATCTCTTAATGTCCATTAGACAAGGAAATGGACAATAGTCAACAGATACGAAATGAAGCATCTGGGCATCCTTAAGTTCAGTTCTTATATCAATCATCACCAAATGGGTAACCTTCAACATTATGGGACACAACCAGAGGTGGTATTCAGCAGGTTCTGACCAGTTCTGGAGAACCAGTAGCGGAAATTTTGAGTAGTTCAGAGAATCGGCAAATACTACCTCTTACTGGCCCCGCCCCCATCTATTCTCTTCCTCCCAAGTCCCAGCTGATCGTCTGGGTCTTCTTTTGTTGCCCTGCACAGGAGAATGGAGCTGGAAAGCAGGTTAGTGGGGTGAGGAGGGAATAGGATTTTGCAGTAATCTTCCCCCAGGAGTGGGGAGGGAGTAGGGATTTTGCAGTATCCTTCCCCTGCCACACCCACCAAGCCATGCCTTGCCCACCAAGCCATGCCATGCCCACCAAGCCACACCCACAGAACCACTAGTAAAAAAAATTTGAATCCCACCACTGGCAATTCCCAATCTTCATGACACAGAAGGTAGTGGTAATTATAGTCTAATGCAGGGGTGTCAAACTCAATTTCATTGAGAGCCACATCAGGGTTATGTTTGACCTCTGGGGGGGCATGGCCAGGGTGGATGTAGCCAGAATGGGCATGGCTAGCTCAATGTCACTTGTGTTGCGGGCACCTGTGATGGTTCGAGTGCTCTGCCAGTGAAAGCAGAGCTCCGTTTTCACTGGCAGAGGGTTGCAGGAGATCATCACAGCCAAAAATGAAGCTCAGGTGGGCCGCATGTGGCCCTCTCAAGCTCCATTTTCACTGGCAGAGGCACTGTGGGCTGGTCCTTCATGGTTTTTAGGACAGCCCTGTGGTCCAGATCTAAGTACCCATGGGCCAGATCCAGCCTGCGGGCCTTGAGTTTGACACTCCTAGTCTAATGTGTTAAGAGGATCCTAGGTTGAAGAAGCTATCTGAAGATATTCATGCAAATATTTCTTTAGACTCATAGAAACCTTTCCATTTGGAACTATGTATACCAGGAATTGTATTAGTGTATACTAGAGCAAAGAAAAAGCAGGAAATACTAGATAACCTACTTTTGGAAAACAGCCATACATAAAGTTCTTTAATGGAAATTCATATGGAAGCCAATGTCAATCCCTAAGGAGAGTGACTTAGACAAAAAGCAATTTAACTGACCCAGTAGCAAATGTGCAGGAAGTACCATTCCTGGGAGACTGGTATTTCCTAGTAGTTGGCTAAAAATAACCAGAGTTTAGAAAGGCCAGAAAAGTAGAAGTTCATAATACACTCAGGTAGCTGGTAGACTTTGATATCTCACAACAGTGCAAAACTGCCATTTACCCCAGCAGTCTCATCACAACAACATAAAGGAGATAATATCAAGATGACCTTAGTTTATCTCAAAAAGACTAATCAGGGTCAGGCCTGGTTAGTACTTGTAAAAAAAAAATGCCCTCAGAAAATCCCAAAGCTATAGACTAAATTTGAGCCAATTAAGGAAAGCAAGCAGAGCATAAATTCTGGAATTCAGAAAGAATGCCCTTATCAGGAAAGGCTATAGTGGTGGCTAAAAGAAAGATTTGCAATTTCTTTTTCACTAAAAAGTGCAAAATAGATTTTCTCTGCTCTGCTCTGCTCTGCCATCCATCATGTGACCAGGAGGGAGAAAGAAGTGGAGTTTAAAATGAAAGAGTTGACAGCATGTTGCACTATGGCACATTTGCCTCTCCCAACTATATTTTTACCCTTCCCACAAATGTTGTTCCTCAGATCTCCAAACTAGATCCCATTTTCATACTTGATCTTTTCTTTTTGAAGTTTCTGTCATCATTTCAAATGTTTATTTGAAGAGTTATGCTGCTGACTGACAAATAATCCCACTATGTAATTTCTTCTGTTGGGTTGTTAAAAAAGAGAGAAATCTTCCCAAAAGAGGATAGTGGCAGATTACTACCATATTGTTGCCAAGAAAATAGGCTTCTAGATCTAGTTGCAAAAATCCAGACAGAGCAGCAAAAAGGGAGTCTTCTATAGCTCTGCTCCCAACTCAGATTTTTGCATCCCAGATCTACTAAGTCTACAAGAAACTACATGCCCTCAATGTCACCAAGAAGTCAAACTCAATTCAAGGGAAACTTTTCCCACTCAGTATCAGTGATGACTAGAATGCCATACAGCACAGGTGTCAAACTCGATTGCGTCACGTGATGTATCCTGATGTATCGCAACATTCTTTGGCTTTGCAGAGCTGGGATGGGTATGGCCTACATGTGATGCATCCAGCCTGCAGGCCACCAGTTTGACACCCCTGCCATACAGGGTTGGTCGAACAAACAGAGCAATAAAAAGTAACATTATCAAAGTGACCAAGTGCTGTCACTTCAATTACTCACAATGGGCACAAAACAGTTTTATGTTGAGAACACGATAGGAAATTAAAATAGCTATCACAGAACTGCTCAGGATATCTTACTGCTACTGTCCACCATCGACAGGTCAAAGCAGGAGGCCACTCACTGTCTGAGGGCTCAAATATAAAGGCCCTTCAATGTATTTCAGAATTTAAAGTTAACTAGCCCTTTCCCAGGTGGAAGAAACTGTTAAAACTACTGTAAGCCAGAAATATTGAATTGTCCTTAAATCTTTTCTAGTTTTACCCAAAGAGAAGAATATAATAATAACTGTTTGGTATATTTCCTCTTTGGTCTCATACTAGAATAACTGGTTGTTTTCCAACAAAAGCATTATAAGACAGAGACTGATCAAACTATGGACAGTTCCTGGCAAGAATTACACAGTGAAAAAAAGAAAGCACAGAGCAGGTTTCCTTCACTCCTGTTTCATTACCAGTTTGCCTAGGGGATAATGATCCAAAAGGTTACTGCAGTGGAAGCAAATGGTTCACTCATTCAATTCAGAATAAGCATATAGCTCAGTCATTAAAAAAATAATAAAAAAGCTTAAGGCAAACGTGCAGACTAATCCCACAGGCACTAGAGTTGTTGGGATTTTTTTAACCCTTCATCCTATTTTTAAAATATCAGCAACAAAGGTAGAGTGAGGGGCCAAATCAGCATCCAATAGGACCAGAAAGAACTGGGTTCAAATGACCACTCGGCCATGAAGTTCTCTGTAGTGTCAGTGTGTGGTAGTTCTTCACTTCACACATTTCACAAGGTTGCAATGAGGGTAAAAGGGAGAGTCTTCAGGCCTGATAGCAACTCTGTCTATGCTGCAGGGCATATATTAAAAATTTAATTCCTTTCAAGGCAATTTCTATTCAAGATGACTGGAATTCTGCACAGACATGCCCAGAAGCAAGCCCTGTTTAACATGAAACATGCTAAATTTCTAAACTCAGGATAGCAAAATACAACTAGTGTGTTCATATGGTGTTCCAGTCCCCAAAAAACTAGCCATATTATGATTTAATTCAATGGTTTAGTTCACACAACGTCTTTAGATTATAACAAGGTTTCTACAATATGCAGGCCAGATTTCAAATAATACAATTACTTTTTAGCCTAATATTATAGGTAGGGCATACAAAGCAGGTTGGGATTGAGTGTAGAGGTATAGTTCTTTCATTTTAGTGAGGAAAATGATGGTGGTGGTGGTGGTGATGATGGTCATGATCATGCAAGAAAGTTAGTATTGAGGGAGTTTCCTTTAGCTTGGGTCATAATTATTTTACAAAGTACATATACCTCATTGGCAAGAATGTATTAAAAGGTCACTCCCACTTCCTATTCCAAGAATTCTAAATTGGCTTCTAATACTTTCAAATTGTATGTTTTCAGAGAAATTTTAATCAGAATGAAAGAAAAGGAGAAAAACATGTTTCCTACACCACGATCAGGCTGTTGCATTTTGTAAAGCTGCTGGATGTACTTCAGCAATCAAAATTCTAAGTTAGCATACATTTTGGCAAAAGTCTAAGAATGGCAGTCCAACAGATCTCAGGCACTAGATCAGTAAAGCTTACCTGAAGCCATGCATGGTGGTTGCCTGAACCCTTGAACTGCAGGAATTATTTTTCTCAATGAATTACCCTAAGATCCAAAACCAAGACACTCAGCTACTTTAGAAATATAAGCAATACAGAAAGTGTGTGCTTTCAAAGATCTTGTGATCAACTATCTTTTAAAAACAAACCAAAAAAGTGTGGCCATGTTTTAATCTCATAAGCAATCTAATGAGGGAGAGGGAGCTTTAACACTGTATCTCCCTCTGCTGGCCCAATCTGAGTAGGACCCCTTTATCTGTAATTTACATCCCCCAAAAAGTTTGATGTTTTTGTTCAGATTTTGTGTGAATATCCAAGACTTCAGAACTCTAATTTTTTAAAATCACATTTATATGCAGTAGCTGCCCATCTCACAGAACATGACTCTGGGTGGCATACAATAAAAACATATCATAAAAACCTAACAATTACAAAAAGCAGTTTACAATTTAAAAAAAACATCAAAGACTTGTTCTTGTCATCTAGTTAGAAGAGTGGCCACATTACCAGCTTCTGATATACAGTCTGAGGTCTGTTCAATAAGCAGATGCAAAATCAATACAAAATCCATTTCAATTTAATTATATGACTGATTTTAATTAAAAAGTTTGTGGCAAAATGAGATTACTCATATTATAAATGAATATTGCAAATAGGAGAAATTTGCATTTATGTTTCTGAGGTTTCAGCAACATTTGCCAAGAACTATGAGTGGATGATGCCAGTTTAAGATATATTGCCAGTTGAACACGTAAGAGGGGAAATGTGTAAAGTATGTGTGTGCATCTCTTTGCAATAATGCTGCTTTTTTTTCCCCCATACATATTTTCTTTTAATCAAATGCATATAATATGCTTAAATAATTGACTTATCTCATTCAGTTCACATTTTTGGAATGTGGCGTTGATAAGCATTTCTTTTCCTATAGTAAAGTGGTATAGAAATATATAAAAATCAATCTGTAGATGGTTTTTGGGAGCACCCAAGAGGATGACTGAGACACCAAGTTATTTATCTTTGTTTTATTGTGAGTCACCCAGAGTTGTGCTCCAAGGGGGAAAGGAGGGAGGGAGGGAGGGAGGGAGGGAGGGAGGAAGTTTATAAATAAAGAAATAAGGAAATGTGCGAGCATTTCTTGTTTTTCCCTTTTTAAAAATGTGGCAATGGGTAGGAAAGTTTTTTTTTTCCCAGCTTTGAAAATGTTTTGGATGGTTGGGGACATATTATGCAGTGATGAGCATTTGAACCACGACTGCCAAAATGAATTATTTTATTCTTATATTGTCCTACGAAATTTACTATTGTAAATTGAAGTGATCTGTAAATCAAGAGGATCTCCATTCCCTATTTATGACTAAAAACTTGCTTTTCAGCCCTGGAAAAAACATAATCCTAAATATTCAGTGATCATCAGAGTTAATGATATTAGCAATTTAGGAACAAATCCACTTATTAACAGATCAGCAATAGATGTTTATAATGAATATAGCTACTATTCATTATTTATGAAATGCTTATGTAAAATTTTATGTAAAATATGTGTACATGAATATATGTCCAATATGCTTGTAGTTTTCTTCCTTGTGGATTTTTCCATCATTATGGTTTTTGTTTGTTTATTTTTCTTTCTCTTTGTTTTTTGTGTTCAGGTAATAAAAGGAAACAAAAATTATTGCGAGATTAAAGCATTTTAAAAGATCAGTTCAGTATATCTGCTTCTATTAACAACTATAATGACTTGATGAATCCTCAAAGTAGAAATGCTCTGAACACCAATAGCTGGAACAAAGAACAGAGAAGAAATCTTATCTTAAAATCTGCCTGGAATACCTATAGATGAAGAGGCTGTTTTGGATACCAGGTTAGACTGCTGTCCTAATCTCACAATGATTAGATCATCAGGTATCCAAAAAGAATAAGTAGAAAGTAAAAACTTCCTCAAAAATAATGTTGGGTTGGAGCAGCATATAAATCTGAGTAAATCTGTAAGTAAGTGAGTGCATTTCACAATATTATTTCAACATAGTGGATTTCAAGGATCATTTCACTGACTCAATGCCATAGTGTTTCCATGAATGACATATAATTTACTTTAATGTAATGGTAGTTTTGCTTATCAGTTCTAGAGCATTGTTATATGAAAAGGAATAGTAACATGTGTAAAATTATACTGTAAATAAATAAAAAATAAATCTTAATGATTTGATAATGGAGGATGGTTAGTGAATGTATGTTTACCCAGTTGTCCTATGTAGTATGAAGCATTAATCACTTTTATATGCAAGCTAAACCACCCTAAGATATTTAAAATCCTTTCCCCTCAGCTCCTAGATTTAAATAAATATTATAAAACTTGTATTTTACTTTCACGACACATGCCAGCATCATAAAAGAAAGAAATGTATGTTTTATTTTTAGCTTATAGGCCAAGGTGCAAAGGGAATCACCTAAAATATACAGATTTAGTCCCATCTTTAAAACTGAACAATGCTCTACATGGATGAAGAATGTCTGGAAAGAATTTGGGGAAGGAAATATGGTACAATCTAATAAGCCTTCTAGAGGTGAGGGAAATACTATAGAGAAACTTCATAAACTTTTATTTTTCTAACTTACCTGGGAAGCACACTGACACTACTTCAAAACTTCCCTGTTGTGTGTATGTATGCATGTATGAATGAAAGTGTGTGTGTATGTTTTCCCCTGTATTCAAGCCTCAGTATGATTTTATATTTAGACCATTATGGGGAAAAAACCAAATGGTGAGGAAAAGATGTTGTTCCTTCCTTCCTTCTTAAATTGATTGTGTATTTCTTGACTTAGATGTAGGCTGGAAACTGTTTTTACAGGAAGAAGAAGACCAATACCTGAATTTTGCAGTAGTCTACCAATGTATATTTGTTTGATTTGGTTGGAAAGACTAAAAATGTTGTTTACTCAAATAGGTACGTTCACCAGCTATAGAAGAGCAGGAGCAGAGATAGAATAGAATAGAATGGAATAGAATGGAATGGAATGGAATGGAATAGAATAGAATAGAATAGAATAGAATAGAATAGAATAGAATAGAATAGAATAGAATAGAATAGAATAGAATAGAATAGAATACTTTATTGGCCAAGGGTGATTGGACACACAAGGAATTTGTCTTGGTGTAAATACCCTCAGTATACATAAAAGAAAAGATACATTCATTAAGAATCAAGAATCATAACATACAACACTTAATGATAGTCATAGGGTACAATCAGCAATCAAATCATACTAGGAAACAGTTAATATAAATCATACGGATACAAGTGACAAAGTTACAGTCCTAAAATCACAAGTGGGAGGGGATTGGTGATAAGGAGTGATGAGAAGATTATAGTAATAGTAGTGCAGACTTTGTAAATAGTTGGACAGTGTTGAGGAAATTATTTGTTTAGCAGAGTGATGGCTTTCAGGGAAAAACTGTTCTTGTGTCTATAGTATCGTTTTGAGGGTAGGAGTTGAAACAGTTTATGTCTGGGATGTGAGGGGTCTGTAAATATTTTCACAGCCCTCTTTTTGACTCGTGCAGTATACATATCCTCGATTGAAGGCAGGTTGGTAGTAATTGTTTTTTCTGCAATCCTAACTGAAGTCTGTGTCTGTCCTGTTGGGTTGCAGAATCAAACCAGACAGTTATAGAGGTGCAGATGATAGACTCAATAATTCCTCTGTAGAACTGTATCAGCAGCTCCTTGGGCAGTTTGAGCTTTCTGAGTTGGTGCAGAAAGAACATTCTTTGTTGTGCTTTTTGGATGATGTTTTTGATGTTAGGTGTCAATTTTAGGTCATGTGATATGATAGAACCTAGAAATTTGAAGGTCTCTACTGTTGATACTGTGTTGTCTAGTATTGTAAGAGGTGGTAGTATGGGAGGGTTTCTTCTAAAGTCTACCACCATTTCTACAGTTTTGAGTATGTTCAGTTCCAGATTATTCCAGTTACATCACGAGGCAAGTTGTATAACCTTCTGTCTGTATGCAGATTCGTCGTTGTCTCAAATGAGACCAATCACTGTTGTCTCAATAGCAAACTTCAGTATTTTAACAAATGGATCATTTGAGATGCAGTCATTGGTATATAGGGAGAAGAGAAGTGGAGAAAGCACACAGACTTGAGGGGCACCTGTGCTGATTTGTACAGGTATCGGATGTAATATCATAAGGATTCACTCAGTCATGTTCACATGTAGTCCTTAAAGAACATTCCTATTATTTTTACCAGAAGACAAAGAGGAGCAAATACAGAGTGATTCATTAGGACAGTTTTAAGAAATAAAAGACTATAATTTTTCAACTAAATTTACCATTTAAAGGCTGACCTATGCTCTTGCTTTGAGGTAGAGTTTTGCTTAATGAGGTAATGAACTTTGTCTGTACAATTCTAGTTTGACAATGCTCTATTAACATATTTATAGGTTATTCCTTAGCTTTGCCAATGAGGAATTAATGAGTGTTGAAAGCATAGTTTTTACAAATGAAGAACTACATCAATGACCGACAGATTCCCCAGAGAATAGTTGAGTGTGATGCTTTTCTAGTTTTAACAGTCATTACTTGATTCAAGTTTTGATACCAAGATGTTATATGCTGTCATATCATATTCCAGTAACCCCTCATATGTGAACCTGTTATCTGGATATCTCCCATCAGAATGGAGGGACTACCTCCTCCACTCACAAAAATTCCTCCTTCACTTTAGAAGAAGGCATATTTCTTTACCCATGCAACCACTCAATGAGTGGTTTCATGCTGAGATGTAGCCAAGATTGGTTGGTGACCCAATAAATTGAATCCAAGATTCCCTTGTCCAAGTTTTATGCTAAAACCCAGATAAGCTTTCCTTGTTAAGATCTGCATTGTTCAAACCTTGTTGGAAGCAGAGGAATCATCTAGAACCCAAGTTGGTAATACTGAGGCAAAATGGGCAGCAAATACATCTTATTATACATGCCAATTTTTCCACATCACTTAAAATCTTAAGCATGGAGATGCATTTTTTTTTTTAGCCTGAGGTTACACTTGGGTCTTAAATGGCTTACTGACAGCCATACTCCAAGTTGTGATCAATGCCAGAAAGAGAAATAGATGGGGCAAGGGCAAAAACTAAATTTAATTTAATCTTCATCTAACAACTCATGTATTTTCTTCTACTGTCACAAATTAGGTGCCAACATTTGAAAAATCTCTATCTTGTATTCTAAGATATCTGACATAGGTTCCATAAGTGAAAAGATGTCTGTTCTATCATGTATTGTCAGCTGTGTAAGATCTCTTAAATGCTCAGAAAAAAAATTAGTTGTTTGAACCCACAAGAAAGGATATTTTAGTAAGTGGCAAAAAGATGAAAAGAAAACTTTAATTGAGGATCCCGCAAAGTAAAAAGTTGGTCAAAGAACAATTTGAATTTTTCATTCTAGTGGCCAGTTCCTTGAACCTTTCTCTGCATGAGGCATGAAAAACCTGTGATCTTCCAGAAGTTGTTGCATTCTTCCATTTTCACAGCCTTTGCCAAAAGAAGGGGAGAAATCTCCTGATTTTGCCAGCTACTCTTCACTTATTTTTGAAATGTATTCACTTGTATTTTTAAAAAGTGGCAGTCCACAATCTGTAAGGCTCTGAAACCCAACAGTATTAAATGAAGGTCTTTTCCATGCATCTCACTGTGTAACCCACCTCAAGGTGAATGCTGGAAGGTGATTCCAATTCTCTGTCCTTCTGAATCTAGAGGGATTTATTATGTAGTCAATCTGCTTAAGGCTTCAATATTGGTTATTATTCTAAGCACAATATTCATGAAGTGACTCTGACAATTCATTAATGGAGATTTATGTTAAAAGTTGGGAATGTTGTATATTATGTGGCTTTTCTAGAACATGAGGGGCTATTTCTTAAGATACATAAAAGCATATAGGGTCTTTAAAAAGATGTTTATTCCATAGTCTGCCATCTTCAGAAATTAAATGCAAGATCTCAGTTTTGAACTACAGTTAAGTACAAATTATCTCTTGAATTCTCCACTGTGCCAAAAAATTGAAATGATATTTTTACCAAGTTTTCCTAGAGTCTTTTCTAATACACCAACAGAGTATCAGAGCCCACCATCAACAGTGGCAACGATGTGTTATCTTTCTTTCCTAATATGCTAGCTTTGGAGATACTGGCCCATCTGGCTGCTGACAGCTATAATTGTTGTATGCAGCACTTTGTTGGAAAAAAAGAGCTACTATTAATTCTTAATTCTGCAAGAGAATGGGGAAGAATGCTGATCTGAGAGAACCAATGCTTTGGGACTTCATGAAACTATGGTCCCTCCTCTGAGGTAAAAAAAAAATCAAGTGATATAAAGCGCTATGAAGCAGTATATAAGTCTAAGTGCTATTACTATTAGTCATTTTGTCAAAGAATGAAATAAGATTTATTTGGCATTATCTGTTTTTGACAGTTTCAGTTGCAGTACAACTGAATCAGAAAGACCTTGTAACAGTAAATCATACTATTGTCACCTCTTGATTGGAAGACTACAATGTAGAATTACCATTAAGGACCATTTACAAACTGCAACACATTCAAAATGCAACTGCCTGTATTTAAGTAGAACTAGATGCCATCAATAGATTACATATGTGCTGCAAACCCAGCACTGACTATAAGTAAGGTATCAATTTAAGATGCAATTTAAAAGTACTATTTTTGACTTATAAATCCATATGGGATTTGATGCCAAAGTCAGCTCAGCATAACTGTTTCAAGTAGAATTGGTTTGCTCAATAGTAGCATCTTGAGAAAAATTGCTTGTAATTCACTGTTACCATGAAATCAGAGGGACTGAAGGCAGATGAAAGTTGACTCTGTGATGAATTCCCAGAATTCAGGAACAACTTTCCTGGGAAGCTAGATTAACTATTGGTCTTCGGTCAATAAGTTAAGGTAGTGCTATTCCACAGTGTTTTTTGAGTTTGTTAACAGAATGCCATGCAGTGGCAATATTTACAGTATATTGTTGTAATTATGCTGATGGATTTTTTATTATATTTGTTACTATTATAGTGTAGATAATTTATGTTTATATTTATAATTATGTGTCTATGCTCCAGCAAGTGTTATATGTTTCAGCAGCTTCAAAACCTAATCAATGGCAATAACAATTATTTTGGTTTTTTTAAACTTCATTTAATCAATTACCACCTCTGCTGGTCTAACTTTGGGCTTTTCTATGAATAATTTAAAATTTCCAGCCTTCTGAAGACTGAACCCTCTGAAACTTTTAACCTGCAGCATTCTATGGGAAATCAGCTGTACAGTATCAGAGGAAACAATGGCAAAAGAGAATATCTCTTACTATATTTTCTGTGTCTGGTCATCCTTCTCATTCTACTGACTTTCAAAGACCTGCCACAGGAGGAAGCAGTATGATCCATCCATTCATCCATCCATCCATTAAGTCATCCAACCAACCAGCCCAATAGCCACTGAATTAATAGAATTAAGAATTCTATGAAACTTTTCAAGGGTCTTCTGGCAATTAAGGTGCACACAAAAATCCACAAGCTTGTGTAGCCTGTACTACTCATCTCCCTGTAAAACATCTCCCTGTAAAACATGTCCAGGCTGAATCAAAAGAACCTGAAAGAGGTCTATATTCCTGGCCTACAACCTCCAAATATTAAGTTACTTTCAAGCTTTTTCTTTCCAGCTATTCAAGTGTCATGGAAAACAATGTGATTTCTGGCATTTCTTCCAAAAATGCCATCATCAATTGTTATGAGCTGGGTGAAAATAACGTGCCACCATTTCTTTTCCCTGGTTGCTACTTTAGATTGGTAGAGGGGGAAAAATAGGCCATCACTGTGGGGGTGACTTTAAACATCAAGCAGAGCTGTGATACTGCCATAGATTATTGTTTGATGTGTTTACCTTCCTACCATGAGAATTACTCCATTTTATACAGTAGCCTGCCACCTGAGATGGGGAGTTATCTCTTCTATTACCTCTGCCTTTTCACTGTAATGTTTCTCCATCAGCTAAGAAGTTGCTCTCGACAGCAGCAAAAGAAGCCTGTGAATCAGGAGACTGAGGAAAGAAATGCTGGAATCTCTGCTGCATTTTGCAAAGAAAGCATTAAGATGATCAGAGGGAAAGTTAAAGTCAAGGTAGGCATAAATTAGAAAAGATACACCTTTACTCATTACCAAAGTTTGGCTTTTTTAAAATTTTTGGTGTGGTAGCGTCAATAGAAAGGAGCAGTCAGAACCATTAATTTTCTTTCATCCACATTTCTTTTCTTTTTAAAAAAACTAAATTAGCTGGAGTTACTTATTACTTCCAGAGTAGCAGTAATATACTATACTTGGCTGCCATGAAGCTATTAAAGATACTGAGAGTGCCATGAAAGAGTAAATGGAAGTTTAATTCATCCCACAAGCATGGCTAAATGTCCAAAAATTAAAAACTAGAGTTGTGAAACCCAGCACTCAGAGCCATCTAACTAAATTGGCAAACCTTTCCATATTTTTTTTCTTCCCAATCTGATATTTAAATTTTTAAATTCTTTGCCATCTTATTTACAAAGATATGAATTTGGTAAGTGCTTACAACAATAACGAGGAGGACATTTTCATTTTCTCCTACCAGTACCAGCTAAAGATGGCTTGTTAGCTAAATTAGAAGTGATTCCTATTTCATCTAAGGCAAAGGTGATGAAAATGCTAGTTTTCCACTATTGCCTTCCCCTATGATGCACTGTTTGCTTCATCTTTCTTTAAGAGAGAGCTGGCCTTGAAAATTGTTTTGCCAGCTAGACAAGTCTTTGTTTATTTATTAAATGCTCAGCCTCCATTTTCCAGGAAAGGTAGACCTACCCCAAATACACAGGAACAAAATGTCTCTGCCACCTGAAATACTGATATATTTGTAGTTGTCATATCTCCTATGAGCAGCAACCTGAACACTCAGATATAAAGATAGTCTATAGAAAATCAGGAATATAGAGGGTGGAAGCAATGAAACATTAAAACATAGAAAATTGATGGCAAAAAGCTAGTAGTCTATCAAGTCTGCCCTTTGAGGGTTTTTGTTGTTGTTGTTTTCTTTTTAATTTCTGTATTTATTAATGTTTAATTAATAAATATTTTCATTTATAAATTATTATTATTATTTTGTTGGATCATGGACATGTGTTTATTCCAAGCATGTTTAAACTCAGTTACTGATAATTGATCCACTATCTCCACTGGAAGTTGGCTTCAAGCTTCCACTATTCTTTCTACAAAATAATACTTTTAAATATTAACTTTTGAACTTCCCTCCTGTTTAAGGTTATGCCCAAAGTTCTTGTTTTTTATTTAATATTAAAAACACTGCCTTCTAGAAAATGTGTATGGCTACCAAAAACACAAGCAATGGGTCTTTGCATCATAAACAAAAGCTGGATCAAAGCCATGGCAGCTCTGGCATCAATTTGCAACAGAGATGTGAGCATTTTCACATCTTAGTATTTCATGCAGGACCTACAATAGCTGCCAATATAAACAGGATGCATTATGAGAAATGGGATGGGGGGAACCACAGATGTTGCATTGTTACTAAATAGTATCTAGTTCTGCTTATTTAAATCAGAAATAGATAATATTTGAATCCAAAGGACCACAATTTGGGGTGAAGGGAACAGGGTGTCACATCCTGCCAGAAAATGGAGTTTCTTTTTATTTGATAAAGGAGGTGGGTTAAGTTCACCAAACTTATCTGAAGGTTTGATGCACCTTCATTAACTTCTTGCTTGACACTGTGTTGAGGTAATTCCCCGTTAGGAGAATGAATGCACACAGGGAGACATAGTGAGAGTGGTGAAGAATAACACACAACCAGCACACAGATATACTGTATAGTAAAATGTAGGTTTTTTACTTCCAGTAAACGGTTAAGCAAAGTTTAACAAACAGTCCAAGTCATTCACGGTTAAAGCAGTCAGTTTTCAGTCCAGGGATAATCCAATAACAAAGTCCAGTGTCATAAACAATTCAGTAACAGACTTACATCAAATCCAAGAAGAACTATGATCAGTAGCAGTCAATAGGGAAAATTTCAGGAACCAAAAACAGCAACACTCTCAGCAACAGGACTGAACAACCCAGGTTTCTAGCTCCATCTTATGGCCGTTTGAGGAACCCCACCCAATTACAATTTTAGCATTCCCTTAAAGAGACAGTATTAAAATGTCTATCCTGGTTTATATATTTTCCAACCCAACTGTTAGGTGACTTACATTCTTAACACACTGGAAATATTTCAGCCTTTCCAAACCTCAGTTCTTTTCCCCAATCCTCTACATCAGGCATGCCAAACTCGATTTCATTGAAGACCACATCAGGGTTGTGTTTGACCTAGGAGGACTGGGGGGCATGGCCATGGTGGGCATGAGAGAGGACTCAAGTCGGGGGCACCTGTGGTGGCCAAGTGCTAATGCAGGACTTCCCTGAGCCCCTCCCTCAGTCTCATTATAATTTCCTTCCTTCCTTCCTACCCACCTACCTTCCTTCCTTTTCTTCTTTTTTCTTACCTCTTCATTCTTCTTTCTTCTTCCTTCCCTTCTTTCCTTATTTTCCTTCTTTGCTCTCTTCTCAGCTTTCCTTATTTTTCTTTGTCTTTCCTCTTTCCCTTTCTTGAGACTTTCTTGAGACTTTCAAGAAGAGATTGGACTCCAGTCAGAAACGGTTTAGGGTCTCCTGCTTGGGCAGGGGGTTGGACTAGATGACCTACAAGGTCCCTTCCAACTCTGATTGTCTCTTATCTGTTAATGTCCTTTCTCCATTTTTTTCTGGTAGAGGGCTACTGAGGCTGTCACAGCTGAAAATGGGGCACCCCTACATCCATTGGATCACTATTCACTACAGTAGCTGGAATTGTTATATTGGTAGTTCTATTTACTTGGAACAATGTGTTCCAAGACCTTGTCCAAGATGCTGAAATATATTTTTTTTCTCTGCAGCATGCTGGCTGGAAAATTCTGGAGGTTGAAGTCCATGCATCTTCAAACTATCAAGGTTGATGAACACTGCTCTGGAATCTTGATACTGCTTCTTTGTTCTAGTTCTATCAGATTAGTCTGTAACCATAGAGAGGTACTACATTTGATTTTTTTTTATGCTATCCATTCTTCAGAAAATATTTTTTCCACTAAAAAAATCATTTGCTCGCTCAGCAAGGTAGGAAACTTTTCATTCCTAGGCTATAATTGTAGAAATCATAGAGAAGCCAGGAAGTTAAACATAAACAACAGGTTTAATGTCCCCAAAATGGAACATTACCTTCTTCCCTGGTGTCTTTTTAATTGTTAAATTTAAAGTCTTTTAGAGTAAGTCTCCATAAAATTTAATGAGCTCCTCAGCTGGGCTTCAGTAATGTTCCAGGCCATCTAAAGGAATGTGTATATATCTATATCTATATTAAAAAGAGCTACTTTTGTTTGTTTGTTTGTTTTTCTTACCTCCTGAGTTTCAAGTCAAAAAGTTCTTGTTATATTATTCTTGCACTTATTTAAGCAGGGAAAAATGGCTTACAGAAATAGTCAAACTTGCTGTTACTTCTGAGGCACCATTAGCAATTTGCCAATAACTTCATTTAATTATTGCTTCTGCCCAAATTCATTCTTGCCTTAAAATGAACACCAGTTCTTTCAAAGCTTGCTAACGCCATTGCTGTGAACAGAGGAGAAAATGGGCTTAAGAAACTAGAGATTGTCTTAGCATATTCTATGAACCGGGCTATCAGGTTCAGCTATAATAAACATTTGTTTAATCACAGTTACATATTTGTGTTTTCTTGTCCTAGGTTTAGCATGTTGGGCAATACAGCCAAAATTTGGGGTGGGGCTAAAGAGAAACTTATATATTCCCAAAAGCAACTAAAGCAGATAGAGAGATGCTAGAGATACAGATACATATCTATTTCTGTTTGAAGTTACACTTCTTTAATGTGTGTTTGATGTACATACTACATAAATGAAGTATCTGTTAAATACGTGATTGACATAGACACATCATTATAGTTTCCTGGCAACAATTTTTACTTATTTAATTTTATTGTGGTCATTAACTAGCACACTTGGCAACAATATGAAAACAGTTTGGCATTGTTTCTTCCAAGATGTCAAGCTTGGCTAAGTGCTACAACCTTCTGTGACTCAATGTATTTGGGAAATATTAATTATTATTTTACAAAAATGTATAATTGCACCTAGACAGAATTTGGTGTGACTGATTCCTGGTATCTATCTACTACTCCAAACCCTTGGCTATGTCCCTTGTGTAAATAAGGCAGAATAAAATGCTCGCAGCCTTCTTGGACAAATTGACTACATTAATGGATAAGAGAATCTGTGGAGATAGTTTACTTAGATATCAGTAAGGTATTTGACAAAATCTACTTTTTAGTAAGATAGAGCAGTGTGGGATAGACTAGAAGATGGATTTGCAATTGGCTGACCAACCACATACAGTGATAATCCTCAATGAAACTACATCTAGGGGGTTGTCCTGTCAGTGTTAATGGCAGTGGTCTTGGAGGTTCTACATCTACACTGCAACAGTGGTGGGATTCAATTTTTTTTTACTACCAGCTCTGTGGGCATGGCTTGGTGGACATGGCAGGGGAAGGATACTGAAAATCTCCAATCAGAGGTGGTATTTGCCAATTCTCCGAACTACTCAAAATTTCCACTACTGGTTCCCCAGAACTGGTCAGAACCTTCTGAATACCACCTCTGCACTGCAACTATATCTACATGGAGAGAATGCAATGGGATATATCAACATTCTGTCCCATCTTCATAATTGATCTAGAGGAGGGGATAGAAAGGGAACTCATAAAATTTTAGATGAAACCAAGCTGGGATGAATAGCTAACACTTTAGAAGATAGATTCAAGATTTTTGAACACTGGGTCCTATCCAACAAAGTTGTGAGAAAAGTAATGTCCTGCACTCAGGCAAGAAAAACCAAATGCACAAATATAGAATAAATGATACCTGGCTCAATAGTAGCAACACCGAAAGATCTAGGTGATCCCAGTAGACCACCCTGAAGTATCAATCAGCAGTGTGCTACAGCTGTCAAAAAAAATCTAATGCAGTCCTAGGTTGCTTCAACAGATGGATAGTTTCATGATCAAATGAAGTGACAGTACTGCTTTATATTGCATTTATGAAACCACACTTGGAATACTGCAGCCAATTCTGATCACCATACTACAAAAATATGTTGCGACCTTAGAAAGAGTGCAGAGAAGAGCGACAAAGATGATAAGGGGTCTGGAGGCTGAATTATATGATGAATAAATTATCTATTCTAACAAAGGAAAGGACTAGGAGTGATATTATAGCAGTCTTCCAGTACTTGAGGAGCTGTCATAAAGAACAGCAAACCAACTTATTCTCCAAAGCACCTGAGGGCAGAATTAAAAGGAATGGGTGAAGATCATTAAAGAGAGATCCAACCTACAACTAAGGAGAAATTTCCTGAGAGTGAAAAAAAATTAATCAGTGGAATAGGTTGCCTCCACAAATTGTGGGTGCTCCATCACTGGAAGTTTTTAAGAATAGACTGGACTTCTATTTGTTCAGAATGGTATAGGATCTCCCGCCATGGGCAGGGGTTTGGACTAGATCTCCAAGGTCTCTTCCAACTTTATTTTTCTATGTTCTATGCTCTGTCCTATTACAACAGAGTAGAACATTGTGTTAGTTACCTTCCTCACCCTTCCTCATGCCCATCTCACTGCCACCATGCTGAGATGGAGGGCCTTGGTAGAAGCCTCTTAATCCCAATAGAATAGGATGGTAAAGACTCTTTCACTGTATAAACTGAGTTTCACAACCTGCCAGTCAACTGATTCATTTTAAAAGCCATGTTTTTTAAAGTAACACTGTAAAAAAAGTACTTTGTTGAGGAATGTGAATCCCAAATGAAAAATCAAAACATATTCAGTAAAGTATTGTGTAATGAGCTTCAACTCCTTTATTGTGTTTATCTTTTTATTTGCAGTTTAGATTAATATCCCTAATCTTTTGATTTTTCTCTTCTGCACCCTTATATCTAAAGTTACTGCTATTGACAATTTGTATATGTAAATAAATTTAAATTCACAAGCTGCTACCATCTGGTGTGTATAGAAGAGACTCATATTTTTTATCAAATAGGAAATAGAAAAGCATTTTTAAAAAGGCAAGGCTTGACTCACACATCAATATACATTAGTTATTATCAAAACTTACTCAGTTGATGATAAATAGTTGAAAAGAACTGCCTCTCTTGCTGATATAATGGATTATAAAATCCTGTTCTGTAGGATTTGACCTGGAAAAGGCTGTTTTTAAAAAGTGGTGTGCATGAGGTACCATATGTGTTCACAGAGCACATCCATGAGTCAGGGAGCTGTGTTTCTTGGCCATGCCTCAAGATAACCAGCAGCCACTGTAACCAGCTGCCATGACCCTATCCTTCAAAAGGACTGGACGTGCATACATTATGCACACTGCATTAATTTTATTAACATTTATCATCAGTTGCTTGAATTCACTTTCCATTAAAATGTAGCGATCCTAGGTAAAGGGGATTCGATCTGATGTTTAATTATTAAATTTATATGCTGCCCATCTCACAATTGAACAATTTTTAAATATAATAGTATAAGCCTTTTAAAAACAATGTGCCAACTATTTCCCTTTTGCATAAAAGAGCTTGTAATGCAATCCAAGGAGATATTTCACAGAACATATTAATGCATGTAAAGCCTCCTTTCCTGAAACAGGCAAGTTCTGTCAAAAGCTTGGCATGATGATTTTGCTCTTTCCCCAGTTGTCTGCATCATTGTGTGCATGCATTGATGCCTCACATCACTAACAATCCAAGCAGAAGTATATGCTTTTTGATGGGTGTGCACACACATTTAGGTGATAAGGAACGCCTGCAAAGCAGCTTACCAAGGTGTCCAGATGATGTAACTGCAGTAACACTTCATGGGGATGTTAGCTTGTATTAAAATGCTTTCTAAAGCACTCTTTGGAATATTTTGTACAACTGCATTCACAATCTTCAAGAGTAAACAAACTTTCGAGTGTCTAACCAAATCAGAAAGTTATATTTGGAATATTGCATGTAATTCTTTTTGCTTCAACTCAAGGAAGTTATGGAATAATTGAAAAACACAGTTGGGAAGCAAACATTATAGAGTTCTGAAATACCACCACTATGCGGAAAGGATACGAGGATCAAATCTGAGGCGGAAAGAGTCAATGGAAGACATGGTAAGAGTTGTGGCAGTATGTGGGGGGGAAAACAACCCAAGAATATTTTTTCTATCTCTCTTATGGCTAAAATGCTCCAATTATGATTGACAGAGGACAGACAAAAGCAAAAGGGGAAGGTGGAGGGATCCAAATCTGAAAACACAAACTGTAGAAAAGGAATTACTTCCAGCCTAGATGGTTTTAAAAGGGCATTTGACACATACAAGGATGAGAAATCTGCCAATACAAGAGATGCTGTAGAAAGTATTTATTTATCCATTCATGTGTTACAATACTTTCTACATTGGTCATAATTCAAACACAGACAAGGGCAAAACATCTACAACTGATTATATTAAATGAAATATATAAGGACAAGAAATTCAAACAGTAAAATACACCATAAAACTATGAATCAAGCAGAGGAAAATGAAAATTTATTGCCTTGGCACTGAAAAAAAGTGTAACACTAGAACAGATTTCCTTAAGGACTTTATTTTCATAATTAAATACTTTGTATTTAAAGGGTCTCATCCTAAGGATAATGCACATTACAAATTGATGTTAGATGACAGAAAATAATCTGTCCTGAGCAATTTTTGGTAAACTTCTAACTAGTTTCTCTTGTATTCTCCTCCTACCTTCTCATTTGCTTTGTGCTATTTCCTATTTCATCTTTTCTCTATTATGAGCTCCAGCCTACAAAATCTTTTAATCCTCAACTGGATTGCAACTAGGCATAAAGTAGACTCTTCCTATTGGAATTGCTGCTGGCTGCATTTTAAAACTTATCTTTTAAAAATAGCCTATTTTATCAGTAAGGAAAAGAAGTGTGTTAAGATGGAAGAGAATCGTTCGGTATGCCATCTGCAGAGTGCTAATTATACATACTGTTGTTATTTGTCAGGATAAGATATTTCAGAATAATATCTGGAAGCCATCTGCCGACAGCCTTATTCTCATTCCACAGATCATAGGCAAATACACACACACAAACCCAATCACCAGCACCACCTTAAGTAACCATCTGCATTTTGTGGAAGTGGCTAAATAGAAAGCAGCTTTCACAAAATGCATTGTAGATGCACAATGCAACGAGGTTCTCTCTTAATGAGTTATTTTGAAATGTTTATATCTATCACTTTCTAAACAGGCCTTTAAATAGTTGAATATTGGGTATCACTTAGCTAAAATTCCCCCCAGATTGCAAAAACTATCCCCACCTCACCTCTCTTACACAGTTTTTCCAGGCTTTGAAGAAACAAAACTCCAAAGGATCTACATGTCGAAAATTGAACTAAGTTGAGTTATTTCTGTTGATTAAAAAGCATGCTGTCAATCCATAGAGATCCTGAAAGTATTTTTAAAAGAGGAGGGATGCTCCAGGCAATGGAATATTAAATTAAAACTTAAATTCCAGAGCAATCCCAACTGTACACAAAAGACATAGTTCATAAATGTTACAGAATGGCACAAGAATTAGAAGTAGAGCTCTCAAGATGTAATTGCCAAATTTTCAGTTCTGTTGCCTTTGCTCTTACAGCAGGGATGGGTAAGTTTTTGTCTGGAGCGGCCTATCTTATAACTTAGAGATGGGCAAATCTCTACTTCCTTTTTTGTCTTTTTTTTTTTTTTTTGCAGCCCAAGATGGTCTGTGTAACTATCATTGCTAAAATGAACAAAATAGTTTCCTGCAAGAAATGCATAAACATAATAACATAAGCCTTACAAATAGGTTTAACTTTTAAAAGAAACAAACAAACACCCTCTAAAACTATATGCTGCTTAAAGTTCACCTTGACTAAACATATAAATATAATAAAGAAAATTTATACCCCTTAATGTTTTTTTTTTATCTGCTAAGGAATCTTACATTCCTTTGTCAATATTGTCTCACTTTCCTCTACATAGATGCACAGAAATGCAGCATATAAGCACTTACTCTGATTAGGGATCTCATATAGAGAAATATGCAACATACATATTGCTCCATTACTCAGAAAATTCCAACAGTGACTTTCTAACATCACTATTAATAAAAGTGTTAGAAATCAACCTTTATCAATATTTTTATCAGTTAAGTATGATTGTAACCTTAATTACCACAGCAGTCCCTTTTCAATTATTCTCAGGAATAGATTTATTCCTTCTTGCCAATATGCCAGAAATAGATTCATTCCTTCTTGCCAATAGATTCATTCCTTCATGCTAGTTGTTCTGAACTAATAAAAAACTATTTAATAAAGGCTTGTCCACTATGCATGAAAAGCAGGCTCATAATCCTGCACTTTTGATTGGCCTATGGATAGCTAGCTGGGATTGGTCCATACGGAGCAACCGGATTGGCTATTAGTGTAACATCTCTCATTGGGTACAATTTAAACGTTTGAACGCTAGTCATTGGTTAACGGGTCAGCAGCTAGCTCTATAAAAGAGCTGCTGCTGCCCAGGGTTTTTGCTCTGTTCTTAATCGTTAATAAAGGGTTGAAGTTCACTAGTTCTCTGCCTCGTCTCCGTTCCTTGCGCCCATGCTCAGAACTTAACACTGGCGACGAGGATGGGATGCGGAGACAACAGAGCTGACTGAACACTACAGAGCATCAAACAGAGCACGTGGCTGAAGGCGCACCAACAACGGCAATATGGCCAGCGGTGCTATACCACCCGCTCCATTTGACCCAGCAAATGAAGACTGGGACTCGTATATGGACAGGTTCCAGATGTTCCTGGAAACCAATAACTTAAAGGACGCTACGACCAGCAAAAAACGAGCAATATTCCTGACCCATTGCGGGCCTGCCGTTTTTAAGATGGCGAAATCACTTGCAAAACCGGCTGAGGTGAAAACGATGGACTGGGACACCCTTGCGCCCATCCTACGGGCCCACTATGCACCCACAGTGCCAACGCTTGTCTGTAGACACGAGTTTTACCAGAGGGACCAACGGAAGAGCGAAAGTCTTGCGGACTTCATCGCTGACCTCCGAAACTTGGGTGGCCTCTGTGGGTTTTCAAACCTCAAAGAAGCTCTGCGAGACCGCATAGTTCTGGGATTAGATGACCACACGGTGCAGAGCAAGATCATGGCAAAAGGAGACATCGATCTTGCCGATGCCATCGCAGACGCTACTGCAGCAGAAGCAACCAGGAAGTCGGCAGCTCGAATGCGCCGCACCAACGCACCGCTCCGTCAACTCGTGAATGATACCTTGCCTCACCCCGAGAGGCACTCAACAAGGGCGCACCATGAGGACCTGGAATCCCCATCAGAAAGTGATGAGGAAGAGGTCAACCGACTCCGGTCCGAGCGAGACCAGCGAAACCAATGACTCCCACGACAATGCGTGGGTTGTGGGGCAAACCACCCATGATCCGATTGCAAATTCCTCGACGCACTCTGCCGTTCCTGTGGAAAAAGAGGCCACATCATCAAGGTCTGTAGAAGCAAGCAAGGTTCCAGCCCAAAGCGTAGGGAGAATAACTGCAGCCAGTCTACAGGATTCTCTCCTGCGAATCGAGATCACCTGAACCACCAATGGAACAACCACTCCTACAGAAATAAAACGTTCGCCACTTCCACTAGGCGGGAAGAGGCACACAAAACTATTACCATCGGCCACGCATCATCCCTTGACGCAAGAAAGATCCGAGTAAGGGTCGCCATTGAGAACCAACCTTGCATAATGGAAGTCGACTCAGGGTCGTCTCTCTCAATAGTATCCTGGAAGACCCTCCAACAACTAATCCCGGCCATCCGTCATCAGGACCTCAGTCCCCAAAAGATCATACTCAAGGATTACCAGGGCAACAGAATCCCGGTCGTCGGTTCCAGCCAAGTCCAAGTCTTCTTCAAAAATCGTACCGCATCACTACCGCTGACCATCGTCGACCGTGACCGGCCTAGTTTATTAGGCCTACAATGGTTCGCCCCGCTCGGGATCGAGGTAGCCGGCGTCCACCAAGCCGAGAGCAACGACTGGGAGGAATCTCTCGTCCAAGAATTCCGGGACGTTTTTTTCAGAAGAGCTAGGCAAGTACAAGGGGACCCCAATATCGTTTAACCTTAATCCTGAAGTAGCTCCTATCCGCCTTAAGCCTCGTCGGGTGCCTTTTGCCCTAAAACCAAAGATCGACGAGCAGCTCGATAAATTAATAGCCCAGGGTGTTTTAGAACCAACCGACCACGCCCGTTGGGAAACCCCAATTGTAACACCCATTAAACCAGATGGATCGTTAAGAATTTGTGGGGATTATCGGGCCACCCTGAACCACACACTTCAGCAGAGTGCTTACCCAGTGCCGGTGGTTCAACACCTTCTCCACTCCCTGGGTGGTGGGAAGATATTCGCTAAATTGGATTTAGCACAAGCATACCAACAGTTGCCCGTAGATGTGGAAACTGCGGAAGCACAAACTATCGTTACGCATAGAGGCGCTTTTAAGTGTAAGAGACTCCAATTCGGAGTGAGCGTAGCTCCGGGAATTTTTCAAAGTTTGATGGAGAGACTGTTACAGGGCATAAAAGGGGTCGTGCCATATTTTGATGATGTTTTAATCACCGCCCCTAATAGAGATATCTTAGAAAAGCGTCTCAGAATGGTTCTACGGAAATTTAAAGACGCCGGCCTGAAGGTTAAGAAAAATAAATGTCAACTGTGTACTGAGAGGGTGGAGTTCCTTGGATACCTTCTCGATAGTCAAGGGATCCATCCCACTGATAACAAACTAAAAGCAATTAAAAATGCCCCAACACCTAAAAATAGAACAGACCTCCAAGCCTTCCTGGGGCTCATTAACTTTTACAACATCTTCTTGCCCCAGAAGGCGACCGTAGCTGAGCCCCTACACAGACTTCTCGACAAAAGAGCAACCTGGGTCTGGGGACGTCGAGAGGAACGCGCCTTCCAACAAGTGAAAGACTTACTAACCTCCGACGCTGTATTGATGCAGTATAACGAGACTTTACCCTTAACTATTACATGTGACGCTTCACCGTTTGGAGTAGGAGCAATCCTGAGTCATGTATTACCAAACGGAAACGAAGCACCTATTGCATTTTTCTCACGAACATTATCAAAGGCTGAAAGGAACTATAGCCAACTCGATAAAGAGGCCCTTGCTGTTGTATCTGCTGTGAAGCGTTTCCATGAATATGTGTATGGACGAGCATTTACTATAATAACGGATCACAAACCATTACTTGGTATTATAGCGGGTAACAAGCCAACCCCCTATATATTATCGCCAAGAATGACTCGTTGGTCTGAGTTCCTAGCTGCCTACAATTATCTGTTGCAACATCGCCCGGGGAAAGCCATCCCCCACGCTGACGCTTTAAGCCATTCCCCACTTCCGGAAGCCGTCGACGACCCAGCTCCAACCCTCACGACGCTCCAAATCGAAACGCTGCACTCGCCACCACTAACAGCAAGAGACATCGCCATCGAAACAAAACGAGATCCTGTCCTGGCATGAGTTCTCAGCTGGGTCGAACGTGGATGGCCAGCAGATCAACTCCACGACGACTTCACGTCATTCAAGAACCGACAGACAGAACTTTTCTCCCAGAAGGGCTGCATTCTCTGGGGGGATCGAGTCGTCATCCCAGAGAGGCTACAACAAACTGTTTTAAAAGTATTACACGACGGACATCCGGGCATCGTGCGCATGAAGGCGCTCGCTCGAAGCTACACATGGTGGCCGGGCATCGACAAGCAGATCGAAGCCTGGGTAACCACGTGTCGGAAGTGCCAACACGTTAGTAACGCCCCACCTAAAGCGACGCCAACCGAATGGGAAATCCCTCGGGGTCCGGGGCCCCGCATCCACGTTGATTTTGCGGGACCCACCAAAGGACACACGTTTTTATTAACAGTCAACGCCTATTCCAACTGGCTAGAAATCCAGAAGATGAAGACAACCACAACGGAGTCAGTCATTAACAAACTGAATAAATTATTCGCAACGCATGGGTTACCAGATGTTTTAGTTTCCGATAACGGGCCCCAGTTCACTGCCCTGGCATTTGAACAGTACCTAGTGGACCGGGGCATCCGCCATGCGCTAACCTCGCCGGCGCACCCTGCGGCCAACGGAAGGGCGGAGCGAATGTCAAAAAAACCCTACATAAAATGGACTATGGGGACATCGACGACAAACTGAACCGAATACTCATGCTTCAACACATCACCCCACACAGCATCACGAATAAGACGCCTGCCGAACTGCTAATGGGGCGGAGACTTCGCTCCCACCTCGATCGTCTACATCCCTCTTATTCACCGGAAAAACCTTTCGGATCTAGCGGGAAGTGCCGCGAATTCAAGGTAGGCGACTTGGTGTTTGCTAAAAACTTTTCTGGCGACCCATTATGGGTCCCTGCAACCATTACCCAACCCACCGGCCATAGATCCTACCGCCTACAGACTAATGACGGGAGAGCATGGAAACGCCATATAGATCAGCTTCGATCCAGATTGCCACCCATTTCCCGCGACTCCCCTAATTTGCAAACTGAGGGGGGAGGGGATATCGAGGGGGCCAAAAACGAAATAGATGACGATGTAATCAGGGGGACCCAGCAACCCAACCAAAGAAATGCACAATCTGAAGAAGGATCAGGAAGCGGGGTGGCATCGCCTCGGGGAAATAACACAAGGGAGGCAAGCCCACGGGACCCGGAAGTAAACCTAGGGGACTGGGATAACAACAACGATAGCCGCGCCGAGTCCTCCCGCACAGAAACGGAACTAGCCGTACCAGAAAACCTGGAAAGCGCTCCACCGGAATTGGACTGCAGACAGAAACCGGTGGAACAGCGCAAATCAAATAGGCAGGTAAAAAGACGTGCATATCTACACGAGTACGTTACCACACCCCTCAAACGGAACCTAGGGGGGAGGGGTGTTATGAACTAATAAAAAACTATTTAATAAAGGCTTGTCCACTATGCATGAAAAGCAGGCTCAATCACTTTTGATTGGCCCATGGATAGAGAGCTGGGATTAGTCCATACGGAGCAACCGGATTGGCTATTAGTGTAATATCTCTCATTGGGTACAATGTAAACATTTGAACGCTAGTCATTGGTTAACGGGTCAGCAGCTAGCTCTATAAAAGAGCTGCTGCTGCCCAGGGTTTTTGCTCTGTTCTTAATCGTTAATAAAGGGTTGAAGTTCACTAGTTCTCTGCCTCGTCTCCGTTCCTTGCGCCTATGCTCAGAACTTAACACTAGCAAAGAGGCAAATCTTCATAGCAAGTTACAAAGTTTTGAAGAGATGAAATAATCTAAAGAATCATCCTTAGAATTTTAAGGAAAACAAAGCATAAAAATATTGTCGATCGCATTATACTTTCTAACATGACACTGATCATGAAATTCAAGATGATTTAACCAGTTACAAAAAAAGGCAGCTCTAATACAGTAAGTGAAAATGCCCTGAAGAAATAAGTTATCAAAAAATTTGTGTTGCTTGTTTGAATGCAAATCTAAACTCAAGAAGATCTTAAGACAAAATAGGAAATATCTTGCTCATATCTGTCCTGTTGCAGCCCTCAAGACTCCTAACCTCTGCTCCAAAATTCTACTTGCTCTCTATGTCCATACTTGTCCTTTCCCGACAAATGGGAAAAGAAGAATGCAGTTGAATCAAATTAAATAGAATAATAGAATAGAATAGAATAGAATAGAATAGAATAGAATAGAATAGAATAGAATAGAATAGAATAGAATAGAATAGAATAGAATAGAATAGAATAGAATACTTTATTGGCCAAGGGTGATTGGACACACAAGGAATTTGTCTTGGTGTAAATACTCTCAGTATACATTAAGAAAAGGTACATTCATTAAGAATCAAGAATCATAACGTACAACACTTTGTGATAGTCATAGGGTACAATCAACAATCAAATCATACTAGGAAACAGTCAATATAAATCGTAAGGATACAGGCAACAAAGTTACAGTCCTACAATCACAAGTGGGAGGGGATGGGTGATAAGGAGTGATGAGAAGATTAACAGTAATAATAGCGTACACTTTGTAAATAGTTGAACAGTGTTGAAGGAATTATTTGTTTAGCGGAGTGATGGCTTTCCGGAAAAACTGTTCTTGTGTCTAGTTGTTCTAGTGTGCAGTGCTCTATAGCATCATTTTGAGGGAAGGAGTTGAAACAGTTTATGTCCGGGATGTGAGGGGTCTGTAAATATTTTCACAGCCCTCTTTTTGACTCATGCAGTATAGAGATCCTCGATTGAAGGCAAGTTGATAGTAATTGTTTTTTCTGCAATCCTAACTGAAGTCTGTGTCTGTCCTGTTGGGTTGCAGAACCAAACCAGACAGTTGTAGAGGTGCAGATGATAGACTCAATAAGTCCTCTGTAGAACTGTATCAGCAGCTCCTTGGGCAGTTTGAGCTTTCTGAGTTGGCGCAGAAAGAACATTCTTTGTTGTGCATTTTTGATGATGTTTTTGATGTTAGGTGTCCATTTTAGGTCATGTGATATAGTAGAACCTAGAAATTTGAAGGTCTCTACTGTTGATACTGTGTTGTCTAGTATTGTAAGAGGTGGTAGTATGGGAGGGTTTCTTCTAAAGTCTACCACCATTTCTACAGTTTTGAGTGTGTTCAGTTCCAGATTGTTCTGGTTACACCACGAGGCAACTTGTATAACCTCCTGTCCGTATGCAGATTCATTGTTGTCTCGAATGAGACCAATCACTGTTGTGTCATCAGCAAACTTCACTATTTTAACAGGTGGATCATTTGAGATGCAGTCATTGGTATATAGGGAGAAGCAAAGTGGAGATAGCACACAGCCTTGTGCTGATTGTACAGGTATCGAATGTGATTCCTCCTAGCTTCACCTGCTGCTTCCTGTCTGTTAGGAAGCTTATGATCCACTTACAAGTGTGTTCAGGTACCGCTAGTTGGTTTAATTTACTTAGAAGTGTATCTTGAATGATCAATCAATCAATCTGAATGATATTTCTGTGGAGTTTTGGCCACCTCATCTCTGCTTTTCTCAGATGTCACTTTCCCCCCTAATAGGGGGAAAAAAGAGTGCTAATGAATTTCCATCTGGAAGAGCAGATAGGATGTGATGGCTTCTCATCCCAAGAAGAAAAAAGGTGTCAAGAAGCAGGACTTCTCTCTCTCTACTTCATCTGACCCATCAGGAGAAGGGGGCTGAACTTCTTGGCCTCCTGACCAGTTGCCCAGATTCATTTGCCCATCCCATCTTAAACATTAAAGAAATAATATTTCTTGCTACTCTTTTAATCTGCCATTATCTTCTTTAGATAATGTAGAATTTTATATGAGTTTTGTGTGCATGTCTGTCTGCCTCTGTTCGTCTTTGTTTCTCATCCATTTTTTAATTAGTCTGTTAGTCTCATTTGCAGCATGAGGAAAATTCAGCAAACATTTCCAGCACTTTACTTTGAGTACCTCATTTTAAGACAGCTATAAGCAATGTTTATTTAATCTCTTCGTATCTGATGCAGAATAGTACGGTTACAGTATAATGGCAATAGTCCAACAGTTAAAACAGGGGTGTGGATGATTGACATATATTAATTTGTATTTGGACCATTCTATTTTGTGCTGTGTATTGGGAAGCAGAATGCTCCATATAAAACTAATTTGTCACTTTCAGCTTTCTATATTATATCTCTTTCTTTGTCAAGCTCAAATCTTCATCCACAGAACTTAAAAAAGAAAAAAGAATGCAGCTGCATCACAATTCATGCAATTTGTCCTGAATGTATAGTTTTATGCACAAGCTCGCTAAAACACATTTTATAAGCAGTTTTCTGTAATAGGAAGACAGTTTTCTCCCTAATTCTGACTAGCATACCAATTTCTCCCTTTTTTGTTCAGGGAACCATACTACAAAAATCTGAGAAGTGCAAATATTGAAGAAAAACTGCATTCCAGTTCATGGATGGATTTGGAAAATATGAATTGGGTTTACTTTTATTGAAATGTAAACTGAATGGACTTGTCTGCACACTGGAGAGCACATTCTTTATATTGTATTTCAGTACAATAAAATATCCCTCTATTATTCTTGCATAAGGAATATTTTATTGTCCTTCATTTAAAGATGGAGATAGAATGGCAAACTATGTAGTTTCTTCTTCTAATGTATTTGGACAATTCATAACATCCATTTGTATTACTGAAAATTTTGTTAGATATACAATTTGTACATTTCCAAATTGTGCACCGAAAAAATTAAATTGAGCACTTAATATAACAAATAAACCAAATAACTTGTAGGCCAAAATGTGGAGAATAAGAAGACTGGAGATGACAGATTCCATTATTTTAGTGGTAAGGTGTTTTTTTTTTCTTTACCTGTGATGCAGCAGAAAGAAAGAGCTGCTGCAAATGTGTTCCTTTGTCTTTGTATATAAAAAGGCTGTAGCCAGAAAGAAAACAAAAAGGAGCTAGAGACTCAGAATTTGAAGTTTGCTTGCAAAAATGTGACATTCAGTCTCTGCATTTTTCAACAGAAGGAAGGAAACACCTTGCAATTCCTGCTTATTGCCCTGTATGGACAATATTGAAATATGAATGAAGGCAAATACAAAATACAAAGACCACTTGGAAGATGGGGAAACATCTAATGTAATTTACCAGATTCCCTACATGGATTGCCCCTGTGACTATGTAGAACAGATAGGGAGGAAGCTAGCCATCAGATTGCAAAAACACAAGCGAGTGCTTAGATGAAGAGATCTGAACTTATTGGTAGCCTCACATTGCAATGAACAAGGAAATAACATTCAATTTTGCAGTTATTAAGACTGTTGTCCTAGCAGGGACAAAAAGAGCTGATCAACCACTTCTCCAACATCCAGTCTTTTTTCATGTCAGATTTCATGATGTTTTTTCATGCCAGATTCATCAGAAATCCAGGAGGAAGTCATTCTATATAAGGTACCTAAGTTTCATCCCTAGGATGAGATACATTTCTTTCACATGTATATTTACTTCTCTAATGTTGCAAAACATGGATAGGTAAATTCCAGACTTCTCAACTTTAGCAGCCAACCTGTAAAAAAAGCTATAGTGAAAATTTAGGCCGCTAACCTGACTTATTAAGCAAATAGATGAAATCAAACGAATTAGTCAAACTCGAGCATTCTAACCCACATCTTCAAAGTAAAAAGGTAAAAAGTAACGGGAAAAGTCCAGAAAGAAAAATAAATAATAACTTTCAAACAAACCATAGAGGGAGACCTTCTCTATATATTCTCAGTGGCAGTGACTTTAAAGCGGAATGTATTTGATGGAGTCAGACACAGCATGGGCTCTGCCTTGAAAGGGAACTGCAGTGATTCACTAGGCAAATGAAATCACCAACATTTTCAGACTACTTCATGTTGATGCTGTGTTCAGGGAAAAGAGGTGCACATGTTGGGAAATTCACATCTAAACATGCACAGAACTGTTCACTCTTAACCCCTTTTTCTGACCCCAGAAAGTGGCTTTAAATGATTTAAAGCTAAGATGATCATTTTCCTCTCTAACCAGAAGTGTTAAGTATTCGTTTGATAGCATTTTCTTTCTTACAGAAGAAAATTTACTGTATAACAAAGAGCTAGGGTTTTGTTGTTTCAGATATTCCTGATTTAACTTTAGAATAATTTTCCCAGTTTTTTCCCCCTCAGAGACAAAAGCAGTAAAGGCAAATATAACATTGCCATAGTTGTAATGACCGAAATAAAATGGTGATAGACAAGAGAAACAGATGAGAGAAACATGCTGGCAGGCTTCTTTGATAAGAGAATGGCAGTCAAAAAGAGGATAAACATGTTGGGTTAAAATTACTAAAATCTCCCCACAAGGCTAGTCAGACCTAATATAAATGTGCAAGAAAAACAGGTTGGAGATTTCTCAAAGTGAAAGTGAAGATTCTTGCAACCCTCCCCTCCAAATCAGCCCAAACTGCCCTAAACTGATGCTATATATAGAAACAATCTCTAGACCTTAGTAGCAAATGGAAATATTCTCCTGCCTCATCAGGTTCTTGGGGGCACAGGTGAGATCCATTTTAATCTATAGAGGAAATTTCCAAAAAGGACTTCTTCATATCATGCATTAATTTGATTATGCAACTAAAGTTTCTTGAGCGTTTGGTAGTTATAAATCACTACCACTGTGTTTAGTTTCTAGGTCATCAAGGTAAGATGACTATTGTGGACAATGTCGAATGGCCCATTAGTGTGTCATGTCCAGACCTGTAAACTGTGATTTAAAGTTTGATAAACAGCCCACCTTAAGCATGAAAACCAACTGGATGACTTTGGGCCAGTTACTCTCTCTTGGTCCAATCTACCTCACAGGGTTGCTGTTGAGGAAAAGTAGGAAGAGATATATTAAGTATGTTCCCTGCCTTTGGGTTACTGATGAAATAATAAAGGCAGGATTAAAATCTAATACATAAATAAATAATACATTTACATACTGGATTCCCACTGCAAGCAACCAAATACTATATCAACTCAATAAACAGCCTACAATAAATGAGAATATGGTCAACAGTTCACACATCTGGATAGATTATTTTATATTCAACCCTATTGATTTATTCTTGTACAATACTTTGTAATCAAATCTACCAGAGTTCAAATTATCCCCATTTCAGAATACCTTATTCCATAGAAATCCGATATCTGATATACTGGAAAGATGGGTGGTTTGGGTGGTGGTTTTTTGTTTTTTGTTTTTGTTTTTCTTGCTGCTAGAGGGGCTAAAGGCTAAGCATAAAACATGGCCTCTCTTTGCAACAGCACCAATAATCTGAATTGATGGGCATTCCACCAGCAGATGTGACTGAAGAATTATGTGCAGTAGTGCCTAAAGACATTAAAGGGAGGAATTTATGTGACATAGGGAAAAAAATGCTGGGCAACCTGATGCACTCCCAAGATATTCATAAGGTTTTATGAGCTCCTGCCCCACTTTACCTGACCCCAAAATAAAGAATGTTCTTAACAGACAAACCATAGTTCTCTTTCTATTCAAAATATCAGCAACAAAATTGCAGTAACATAAATGTCAACCAATAGATATGGAATTTCCTATCATGGGGTTTGATCACTGTATCTGACTTAGATAGACTTAACCCCAAAATTGGATGGAGGGTTTACCTGTCAATGGCTCTTCACAATAATAATTAAAAAGGAAGTATGTCTTCAAAGGTGGCAATATGAAATGGCTAGATTTAAAACATAAGAAAGAACATTCTGTAGATGATCTACTAGCCTCCCTCCCTCCCTCCCTCCCTCCCTCCCTCCCTATAAACATATTCAAGGAAACATACACTGGATCACCCTTCATTAAATGTCTCATCTGAGAGATAATTGGTCCAGAATCATCCAGTAAGCATCACATTAAAGTTGGGATTAGAGTTTGAGTGTCTTCAGTCCAATTCAACATTCACCCCTATGCCATGCTAGCTATCCACAGTATCATCCTTTAAATTGGTTATTGATAAACAAATGAATCGCAAAAGGAAATTAAAATGAGAAACTCTTGAGTAAAAATCACCAGGGTTCAGCTTTATCTGTTGTGATTTTTTTTGTGATGATAGATTTAAATGTCTTTTTTCCACCTAATTAGGATTTAATCACTTATTCTCTTTCACTGCCCCCATCTACATTCTAGATGCTTAATGATTTACCTAACACCACCCACCTGGACAAGGTAAATCAGGGAGCTGAAAAGAGTACAGTTTTATATATATTTGGCAACAACTACAAGTTAACTCAAGGTTTTTTTTTAAAGTTTTATATGGCTCACAGACTCAGATTGCTTTTCTATTATTCTCTTCCATATCCTGCCATAGTAACAGTGGTGGTATTCTACCGGTTTGGCTGGGTTCTGCTGAGCCAGTAGTGCCGATGAGCAGTGGAGACTGAACTGGTTCTCTCCACCGCTCTGCTGTTGGGCCCACCCGCCCTCCCACCCAGGCTCCCATACTCACCCTTATTCCCTGCTTTTGAAGTGCAGCTGCTTTGTGTGGCGCAGCAGAGTGCCGCATGGCAGCTGCTGAAGTGACCGGGAGAGTGTAGGCTTGCATGAGGTGAGTTGGAACGCCTCTGTGCCTGTGCAAAGTGCGTATTTGGCATGCGCACGCACATAAAGTGTGTGCCTGCGCACAAAGCACGCCCACCAAGCCACGCCCACTGAACTGGTGGTAAAACTTTTTGAATCTCACCATTGCGTAGTAAGTACTACAATTCTCAATTCATCCCATATGACTTATATAATTCTGAATAAGAAGTCATTGTCGAGGATACATTTGGGCATTTGTATCTTTTTGAATCTGAAAACATATCCAGCACTCAGGAACTAATAGTGGATGAGTCAAGAACCAAGTTCAAATAAATAAGGCCTTAAACAAGAAGGCCTAATCATAAGCACCAGTTCCAGAAAAATGTAATTATCAAGTCTGATACACTGTATGTTAACAGTTCCTAGATTTGAGGTTTATAACTTTTTCTCCTGCCTTACTTAGTATCTAGAGGGTGCCTGCATCATGTTTTGATAACATTCATGTCTGATCTCTGGTTTTTTTGCTTTCAGGTTTGATAGCTTCAGCCTTCACACTGACCCTATATTAATTGCATTGACCCTTGAAGCTCAAAAGAAATTATTTTCAGTAATTTTTATAAATATGTTATAATTATAGTTAAAGATAAAATAAACAAAATCTGAAAAAAATGACTGCACTATGAATGATAGAAGTGATTTTGTTTTGTTGTGTTTTTTCAAATAAGGCATTAGCACAACAAATACTTTGATCCAACATACAGTAATCCAATATAATTGTAAAAATATATCCAAACAAGGCTTTCATTTATTGGCAGATTTGTACTCTTTCTATATTTCAACATATTTGTTTCCCATATCTCTTTCTTAAACTAAGTGACTGATTTCTGGGAATAACTTGTGAAATTGCAGTCTTTTAGCTACTAAATTCTATTCCTTATAGTTCATTCACAGTCTGTTTTCTGTAATTCTATACATTCCTACAGTGCTCTGAAAGCACTGAGCCTTGAAATGAGAATACAGAACGATGAGTACAGCTTTTCTAGACTGTTCTCATGTGGGTAGTCCTTCAAAAAAAAAAGGCAAAGACAAGAACAATCATCAACATAGATCTGACACTTTTTCTAACCAGTGGGAATACATGTGGGAAATTACCACATTAAACATAAGACACTGCCTTATACTAAAGCCAACCACTGATCTGTTTCCCTCTATTGCTCTGCGGGTAGCTAGACAGTCTTTCAAGTGCATAATTGGTGTGTTCAGAAAATAAGAGGGTTAGGCACAAAAAGCCAGTCAGTACCAGAAAAAAAAATATGGAAACAGATTCCAGGATACTGTAATTCAGAGATCAAAAGCAACTAGATAGATGTAAATTTCAGCTTTGACTACTGAACGTTGGAAGATTTTAAGAACTTACAAAATCACACTCAAGGCAAAATGCTAACAATTCTGGCCATCCAGTGAGGATTCTTTTCAAGTATATTCTAGTCCCAAGTACTCTTTTATTCATAATGAAGACTGTTTTTCTGCCAAATACTTCTCCACTGGACTTGACACTTCTCTGCTTGTATTCTTGGCCCTGAATAATGCTTCAAATTCATCTACTAATTCACACATGGATTATTTTGTTAGAAAAAAAAGCTTATAATTATAACAGGAGATTTAGATTGCTTGTTTCAGGTTGTTTCTTTTCTCCAGGGTCAGAGTGGTGGGGGAGACCAGGAGCATCTAATTTATCTTCCAAGGAAGATGGTACAGCATGCTATGAGACAGTTATTGACGATAACAATATTAGTTGAGACCACAGCAAACATATGGCTTTTTACCAAGTGAAAAGAAAAGTTATGCTAAGGGAATGTTATATAAACATTTCAGAGAAGGCTGTATTTACATGAATATGATAAGCAAATCAGCTGAAGATATGGCTACAAATTCTGGGTTGCAAAAATCCAGAGCACCATTGCATGACAACCAAGTCATATATAAAGCCATAAATTTTGCTGATTTAGACCTGTTGAAGCTTTCCAGCAGAGGGAAAACTATAAAAAAAAGCTTAAAGTTGAAGTAAGCTGAATAGCAAGGATCAAAATATACTGTTATATGGACTTCCAGGAGAGGCACAGCTGACTAAGCATATATATCCCAAAGGACAGATATGTCAACCATGGTAAAGTCCAAAGAACCAGCAAGTTGACCAATCCTTCTGAACTTGTTTGAACAAGAAGAGGATGGGAAATTACCCTTGTGTGTTCTAGATGGCTAGTCCTTGTGAGGAGCCCTCAAGACAGGAATTTCCCATGGGTTTGAGTGCTAAGAGATAAAGGGATCGAATGATCATGCTCACAACCATGGCAGAAGCTTTTAACATACATGGTTTTGCTAGCCTCATTTTCTAATCACTTTCAGAAATTGCCTATTTAACCAAAGATCTCTAAGATTATTAGAGACCTTTGGAATCTTCATTCTTCAACAAAAGAAAAATATTAGCCATAAGTTTAAGAATTTAAAGAATTGGAAACAAACAGCATAAAGCTAAATACAATTTTGATCTAAGAAAGTTAAAAATGAATTAAGCATCCAAACAAATTTGGAATATTGAGAGTTTTACTATAAGATTTTGGAAATAATTATATAAAACAAAACACCTTTTTATGGAGAACAAATTGTTTTATCAATCTTAGATCATAACAAAGATTTGAGCATTTATGATTTCAGAAATTGGATACCAGAGGGAGCTGAAGTTTCCAGGTAAAAAAAGTGGGGAGTGTAAATTTGCCTTTGGTTTTTGGTTATTATTGAGATTGACAAAATTACAAAAATATAACATTTGAAATTTCTGTTACTTCTTCATTAACATCTCTTAGATAGTCTTTCCATAAAAGCAGGCATCATTGTTGACTTTACTGACATTGTAGCTACCAATTTCTGGCCCCATTCTTCAAGTATCTTCAAAGTTGCAATGGCATTGAGAAAAGTGACCTATGACCAGTGCTTGTATTTATGACCATCACAGCATCCCCACAATCATATGATCAAAATTCAATCACTTGGCAACCGCCATGTAGTTATATATTTATTATGGTTGCAGAGTCAAGGGGGTCGATCTAATCATTATTTAGACCTTCCCAGACAACTTTTTACAAAGTCAGTGGGAGAAGCTGCATTTGTTTAACATCTGCATGATTCATTTAAAACTAACATGATTTGCTTAACAACCACGGCAAAAAAAACCTCATAAAATTGGGCACGACTCACTTAGCAAACACTTTCCTTAGCAATGGAAATTCTGAGTACCTGCACTTCTGTTGACTGACAAGGGGCAAGTTTCCCAGGCTTCAATCATTTCCCTGGCTATTTTTGTCCCTGCTTGGCCAACAATCCTAATATCTGCTAAATTGAATGTATGTCCTTGTTCATTGCAATGTGAGGCTACCAATGTGTTGCGGTCTCCTGATCTGACTGCTCACTTGTATTCTTGCAATTCTGGTCCCAGTTGTGACTTGCCTAATGTCTTTTTACATTTTTATACTTCTTTCTGCTATATTCATACACCAATTCATATACTGATTTTTGTTTTTTGAGTTATCATTTCTTTCTTCTTGACAATATTATCAACTCTGACAAACACAACTTTCTCAGTCATCCCTTTCTTTTCAACCCATTCAATCTTCATATATATTTTCATAGTTCATATGTTATTCTTTCTTTCCATATGTCCAAATAACCTAAAAAAAATTACTGGTTACTCAACTTTCATATTTGTTTTAAATATCTTTACATATTTATCCTATCTCTTGTTTTACCACATATATAGTATAAATATTCCCATGCATTGACTGTTTTTTCTCTCTCTGCACATTATCCATATATTTCACTCATCCACATTTTTGCATTACTTTCTCATTCATAACCTCTTTCACTTCATGATTCCACAGGCTTATGTGGTACTTTGTAGCATAAGGATTTTTTCACTGTGTTCCAGAAAGCTTCATTTTTCATATCATCTTTTCCTTATATCAACTTTCCATTCCTTTCATTGAGATCTATGTTCTAATACTTTTTCTAATAAGGCCTTGGATACTTATTTAGTTTTGAGTTATTGTTGTATTTTAATTTTTTGTTGTCACACTGTGAGCAACCCAGCTTCATTCTAAATCAAGTGGCGGCTAAACTGAATAAATTGCATTGTATCACATGTTTTTTATTGCAGCCATTCTACTTTCTTTTACTTCATTCCTTTTCTTCCATGTCCATTTTTTCCCAAGATCCAACCTTGACAATATCATAAAACTTTTTGCCTCACAACTTCTCATCACCATTATATTCTTTACTAATTTTCTAAGATTGTGGTATAAGCAATCAAGTACTTTTTATCTACATTTTTTTGCTATGTGCACATATGAATATCAACTTATGGAGATATTTGAAATATATATATTCACCAAACTTCTCTTGTTCTAATTCATTATTGAGTCTTCAAATGTCATCCTCTTGGGTAAAGTAGACAGAAAATGATTAGATGAACTAATTTTATTTTATTGTAAGGCTACATTAACAAAATCTTGCAGACTTCCTGCCTCCACTTTTAACCATTTGATCAGTTAGGATTGGTGCTTCCTAAGTTTCTTTATCCCACTGTTGAGCCACTGGGAGCTCCTCCCTCTCCTTTGTGATTATCCAAGAACATCCATACATTCCATTACACCAAATAATCCATTTTTTTTCCCATTTTCTTTTCTCATTCTCATCCATCCATTCATCTCATTAGACAGAATAATTTTTCCCCCGGATCCTGTTCATTCAGAGTGTTATGCAATTTTCTCAAAAACTCATCTGTGTTCTTTTCATTATCAGATTCACTAGAGTGTAATATAGAATATCTCCAACCTATGAATTTCTGTTTTCATATGCAACAAAAACAATCTAAATCACACCAATTTAGGCTTTATTTCAATTGGTTTAGTCTTTTTATTTACAGCTAAATCTACCACTTTGCTTGTACTGTATTCATCAACTCTACTTCACAAGCTCAGACTATCTTTATTCAGCTCTACTTACATTTTCTCTTTATTTTATACATAGCATATCTAATTCTCTTTCTTTCATTTCATTCATTAAGTCATGCTCTTTTATCATTTATTTTTCCAACATTCCATATCAGAGCCTTCCACATCCAATGGTCATCTTCAGCTAGGCCTATAAATATTGGCCTTTGCTGCCCATCATGTCTTTGGCTGTTCAAGGCTTTCACGTTCTTTAATATTTTAACACAACAGAGAATGTGGTATTCTCTGGTAATCCCCTGCTAATGCTAAGGGCAGTACACTCTATTTTGGCACAGTTTGATCAGTATACTACTACATGCACAATCAAAGCCCAATTTTATCTGAAACATGCTCACACTATTCAATCAAATTAATGAGATAGAGATTTTGCAAGTGGATTTCTCTTTGTAAATGCACTACTATTTATGCAGGTTTGAACAATTACAATTACATACAAAATATTGGTCATTTTCATTTTAGGTTTTTCTCTAATACAATTATATGTATTGTTAGAGATGTTGAGGGAGAGCTGGGGTAATGTACTACAATGAAACAACATTTTTCCAGGAAGGAAGGAATTGTTCCGCATTGGACCTTGACCTTTGGTTGACATTTAAGCAAAGAGCAAACATTATCTTTAAAGACCTAGGTTCATCACCTGTAACTAAACATTGATTTAGTTACAGTAAGGTCTCAAAACGAGAGTCAGTTTGGTGCAGTGTTTAAGGCATCAAGGTAGAAATCAGGAAACCATGCATTCTATTCCCACCACAGATACAAAATCAGTTGGGTGATCTTAGTAGACTATCTTTCTCTCTCAATTCTAGGAAGCAGGCAAGGTCAACCCATTTCCAAAAAATGTTGCCAAGAAAATCTCAGGAACAGATTCAGGCAATTGTCAGGAGTCAACATTGATTCAAAGGCACCCAAACAAAAAACAAACACAAAAATATTCTTAACAGAGAGCTTTTCTAAGCAATGTCTAGAGAAGCAAAATATTGAACCTAGGGCCTTTGCATCTGAGGTATATGCTTTGCTACTGACTTATGACTCCTCTCCTCTTCTCCCTTGACAGCAGTGCCAATTAGTGTTTTATGCAAGACTATGTAATACAAGATCTATGGCTGAAAAATGGTAAGTAGCATCAACGATGAATCCATCTCCTAATGCTAATTCTGACTTCATCCCATACTTATACAAAGGCACCTTCATACAGCTTAGTTGCCAATTCTTGACACCCATCATTTCTATATCAGAATGTGGCATATGGGTAGGATCCAAAAATGGATCAGGGGTTAAAAAAAATTGATGGGTGAGGAGTAATAACTCATTTGCCCTACTAATTTGATATTCAGATTGACCTAATTGAAAATAAGTTAATATAACGTAGCTAAGAGCTGCCATAAATCAGCATTCTATAAAGGATTCAGCAAAAGTTGCTTCCAGGGAAGAGTTACTATTTTCAGAAATGAAAATGTTCAATTAATGATATGCGGTATATAGTAATGATATTTGAGAAGGAAGGGAAACACTTTCAGTTCAACTTGAATGATATGCAAAATTTCATACAAGATTAAAAGTATGTACTTCACTCCTAGGAGAGATAGAAATATTTATTTAAGCAAAAACATTCAGTTGAGTCCTATTCTGAGATATGCTTGACTAATAGCTTCTATTGTCCAGAATGTTTTTATTCAGTACTGATAATTGATGTTTTTTCTTCCACATATATCTGTAGCCTGGACTGAAAACCCTGAAATTAGAACCAGTGCAAATGAAAATAATAGAGACTGGTTTCACAACCTTCTCTAAGCAATAATATTAAGAGTACCTGAAATGTGTTTTAACTGATTGCTTTTAAATATACTATGTTCACCTTATGTTTATTAGCTGTCCAGAATTATTGGCTAAGGTGGGCAGCTATATAAATCTGTTAAATAAATAAATGAGGAAGGGAGGGAGGGAGAATTAGTTTGATGTATATCTGTGAGGTTTGTATTCTTCCTAATCACTACCACATTAGTTTAGGTGTTTAATAAGTACTTCCCAACAATGGCCATCTCATCATTCATTTGTGGCATAAATGAAGTGATCAATTAAACAATGGCAAAATAGAGAAACTAGAGCAAAGTTGCTGATTCACCAGCTTTGTTTGCATTTTCTCTCAAGCAGGTGAAATGGAGAAAAAGAAGTAAGTCATAGCAACTGGCTGTACTAGAACATCCAGTTAGAATGTTTTGTTCAAGAGACTCCTGGAGCCATTATTGAATGGCTTCCCCACCACTGCTGCCCTACCATGAATGAAGCAACCTTCTGGTTCAAGATATCCCAGCTTCAGAAGAGGATCATCCTTATGTCTAAGTGAAGAAAATTCATGACTTGTTTTTCATGTATTCCCTTGATTATCTATTATCTTTAAACTTTAGACTTTTTGCATTTCTATCTCTTCACTGTGATCTGATCTGACCCTTCTCACTCCCCTCAGCCTTGCTATCTGTTCTTCCTCTTAATTAGCTTATGATAGCAGACAAGGACAAAATACACACAAATGCTTCCAATTAGAGTTCCCTTCTTCCCCTCCCCTTGAGCCCATTAATATATCATGAAGTGGAATAACTCTAATCAGGACAAACTAGTAATTAATATTGTAAGTAAGCTGCCTATTATGTGTGTGTTTAACAGGCAGGTGTTAGAACAGATGTGGCTGACTGCCTCCTAGTTGCCATGGAAACCAAAACATTCCCAGCTCAAATAAGTTATCCAGGTATAGAAAGAAGCTCTCTTTGAGGTGAGGGGTGGGGCGCGGGGAGAGAGAATCTTTTGTCTTAAAAAGAAAGCAACAGCAGTAAAGTTTCTCAACATCTTATAAAGCATATTACTGTTTGGAGTTCAGTGAATTTGAACTGGGTATTTTATGTGATTTGACATGGGGACTTAACCTCAGAATTAACATGGATTTTATATTGGCCCAGGCATCAAAAAAAATCATCAAGAAGGTAGGACTAGATAGTAGAGTAGAATTCTTTATTGGCTAAGTGTGATTGAACACACCAGGAATTTGTCTTGGTGTAAATACTCTCAGTATACATAAAAGAAAAGATATATTCATCAAGAATCAAGAATCATAAGGTACAACACTTAATGATAGTCATAGGGGACAATCAGCAATCAAATCATACTAGGAAACAGTCAATATAAATCATAAGGATACAAGCGACAAAGTTAAAGTGGGAGGGGATGGGTGATGAGTGGTGAGAAGTTTAATATACTCCGACAAAGAGCTTACAAGCTTTCAGACTCATGTGGGACCCATCCTCACTTCTGTTGCATCAGAATGTGTGCTTTGGGTTATTCTATGTGTGTAGTATTTATAGACTAAAGCTCTAGTCCCAGTGACCAATCCAGGTTTGATCCTGCAATATTATTTGGGATACATCTATTTGCCTTCATTTAGACATCTCTCTTTTTCTATGCTCAACAGACAAGTACCTTCTGATTATTGCACTCAAGTTCCTGAAACTGACCTTACAACTCCAGTTTAGAAAATATCCATTTCACTTTACCTAAATCAATTTCTCTTTAATAAGATCTATGTGGGATATGGTTCTCTCAAGTTACTGTCTCACACAGATCACTGCCAAATAATTTATTTCAATTGATTTAACTTCAGCTGATGGCTGCAACATTTGTTAAGTACTCTCTCAATATGGCCTGATTCTGTTTCTTTCATTATGCATTTCCAAAGGAAAGATCTTAGATTGTGCTTCCTTTGTGTACTATCTAGCCAGCATCCAGAAAGACATCCTGCTTCCTTCAAATTTCTCTTCCCCCATCACTACTTGCTCTTTGTCTCCTCACAGCATATTTGTTCTTGTCAATTTATTATTACCACAAGGAAAACACTTCTCTGTGAAATCCATATGCATTCTATTCAGGCACTCAAAAAAAAAAAGGGTTTTCAAATATTTATTGAAAATCTAACCATTAGTACATGTAAATTGAGATCTAAACAGGAGAAATGCTCTTTTTATGAAGAAGCAATGAACTCTCAATTATTTTTAGTTATTAATTCCTCTGGAAACATACTACTTAATGAATCATGTTATGCAATAAATAAAGATCATGAGAAAATCCAAATGTCAGTACAAAAAGCCAAGCAACAGCTAATGTTGTCAAAAGTATGAAGGTTTTATTCATAAATATTTTGGATAATATCCCTTTATCAAGGAACACATAAGTTGACAGGAATTTAGAAATAAAAGGACCATCAAAAATTCCACTGGATGTATATTAACAATAGGTTAAAGTTTTCATAATTCTATTTGCAGTAAAACAAATAATGTCATTCCCAAATACATATTGTCTTTCTTAAACATAGGCTGAAAGCTTTGTTTCTCTCACATACAAAGATATAAAAGCCTCTTGTGATGCAGTTTACAATCCAGCTTGCTTTTTGAGGAACTCTGAATTCCTGGGACTCTTGACCGGAAGGGAGCTACATCCATATGGATCTTGTTCTCTGTAGGTAGAAAGAGAGGGAGGGCCATAGGCAAGAAGGCATATTTGCTTTTCTAACTGCGACAAGATAAATCTTCCATCATTCCTCATGTCCTTATATTGAGAGGCAACAAGAAATCATGTCAGAATAAGTTCAAGGAAACTTGGCCATTCCCTGAAAGGTCTTAAGTAAATGGGGAAATGGTGCACTCACATTGGTGTTAGCTGGAATGAAATTGTAACAGATAAAAGAGATAGAACAGCTGAAAAATACCCTTCACCTCCTCCCATACAGAATGGCTTTACCATCTCTACCACCTGCATGGCCTTTATTTATTTATTTATTTGATTTATTTATTTGATTTGTCAATCGCTTACAGAATAATAGGTATAAGTATAAACATAGTTATGAATACATGAAATGGAGACATATAAGAAAAATAAAAAGAAACAATAGGACAGTAATGGTTGGTGCACTTATGCTTGCCCCCTACAGACCTCTTAGGAAAGGGGTGAGGTCAATAGTCCACAACATTTCACCAAAAAAACCTCTGGACTCTGTCAATCAACTATTTATGTGTGTATTTTTTTGTGTGTATACACATTCATACACACACAAACATATATCTAGGAGAAAAGTCAACGGTTGCCAAGGAGAAAGGTGGGATTTAGTCCTCCAATATTCACCTATCTATTTTCTTAGATTCTTTTGATTACCAGGAAATCTTGTACATGTAAAATTCCAAGATGTAGGATGGCCAGAGAGTGCGACTATAAAGCACCAATTGTCCAAGAGTTAAAGCACATATATAAAAGTGAAGCATTTCCTTTATTAACTCTAGAGTAATTCTGTGAGACTTTGGCAATACGTATTGCTAATGCATCTTTGTAGCTAGAAGAGATGAATGGCTTCTCTACTGAAATGCTTCTTACCTATAAACAACCAACACATCCTTTCAAGTAAAGTATGTTACAGCTCCAGGTTATCTCCTTTCAACCAATGGGCATTTTTTATTTGGTTTTCTTTAATCAAATGACTTTTCACAAAATTATTTACTGCGCAGCAGCACATTCTATCCATAATTGTTTCCTCATTAGTCTTACAATATTTTTCTTCATCTTACATAGCCATAACCCCACACTACGCAGAGGCAAATCCTCAGCAAGTAATTAGTTTTCAATCCTCAGCCAAGTAATTAGATTCCAAACTAAATAGCAACCACATCATTCAAACCCTCCTTCCAAAGGTTAATATTCTGGATGAATCAACTGGATTGACTTGGGGTTTAAAAGATCTTACTATAAGATTTTTGGGCCGCTGTAGTTAAAAACCCTGCAGTGTAGTAGCAAGTTGATGTGAAAAGCTGGCAATCCACTACTGAGAACAAAAATACATTTTGCTTTGAATAGAGCACATCTGGTCTGATTCTTATAACAGAGGAATGGATGCTTCTTGAACCATTTATGGCAGAAGTCTCCAAACCTGGCAACTTTAAGACTTGTGGATTTCAGAAGTCCACAAGTCTTAAAGTTGCCAGGTTTGGGGACCCCTGATTTATGGCATTCATACATCCAAAGCACTGTGTGTGGGAAGTACAGTTTTAGACAAGATATACCAGAAGTCAATGCAAAGTCATCCACTCAGTGTGGGGCATTTCAGAAGGAAAGAAGGAAGACATTTTATTATTATTCAAAACTGTGTCTTCTAATACTTTTTCTAAATTTTAATCTCATCAACAGAAGCTGAGAAATGCCTTTTTCACAGAGTGGCAAAAGTAGGCAGCAGGCTTTATTTATTCATTCATTCCTATATATTACAAACATACGCCACTTCGTTTCAACTCTAAGCTGCATATGAATGCTTAAACATTAGTAATGAAATCATTATAATTTAATTCATAACTAAAATCATCACATATCAAATAATAAAATATAATAAATAATCATATTATTATCATAAAACTAATGCTTAGTTTGCTTTGATCTGCACCCATGCTAAACCAGTGTTTCTCAACCTTTGGCAACTTTAAGCTTTATGGACTTCAACTTCCAGAGTTTCCCAGCCAGCAATGCTCTGGGAATTGAAGTCTGCACAACCTAAAGTTGCCAATTTTGAAAAACACTGGACTAATCTATTATGGAGGGTCATTATGTTGAAAGATACTGCAAATCTAAGCATTTACTTATTTGGAAATAAATTGCACTGAAAAAAGGGCTTTCATTTGAGTAGATAGTGTAAATGTTTTCTGTAAGCCTGCAAATTTGTCCAAATGAAGAATAGATAACTTACTGGACCAGAAAAAAATGTTTCTGTGTAAGCTGGAAAGTAAAATTCCATATTTTTTTGTTGGGAGACCTATAAATAATCGTAATTGACATGAAAGCACTTCACAGCTCAAGTTGTGGTTGTGGAGCATAAAAACATGCTCAAAGAATGATCGTTGTAGATAGAGAAGTGCATATCCTGACTTCTTGCACTTTTGATTACTGATTGGTGCCTCAATCTCAAAAATTCTCTGATAGCACTGAATAAAATATTTATGTCAGTCTGTAGTGCATGATTCTGGTGGCCAAAGGTAATGATGGCAATAGTAAAGTGAAAACAATAATGGCATAAAATCCATGATTAATGTGACTGATTTTAGACTAGTACTTACAATGCTGTCTATTCTTTGGGGGCAATAAGAGCAAAATAAGCCATTTTACTACTACTGTATCTGCTCAAAGCTAACCAGAGAACCATTCAGAACATTTTTACTCTTTTTTCTTGTCCTAGGTAAAGATAAAAGAAGGGCCTAGTACTCTATTATAATAATGTTGTGGGACATTTTATACATGAAATAATTAATAGGCTTTCTAAGTTAGATGCTACACTTAGAGCGATAGAAGCAGCCACACCTTGGGTAACTGTTTACTAGTTAAATTGAATACATTTCAGTTTAGTCAATCTTATTCAATATAGACAGAAGGAGTGAAAACAGCTACAATTATTCTCAATTGCAATAAAAGTAGCTGCAGTGCAATGGCTAAATGGGTGATGAATGATAGTCTTGTGTGTCTTGAAATTTTTATTCTAAGTTTGAAAAAAGATGTGGTAATTCAACTGTAGGAAAAGTTTTCTTTAATCCCAATCATGGCAACATTTCTGACCGAATGAAGCATTCCAGCATTCATTGGCACAATGCTTGGAAATGAGATTATTTCTTTCTTCATCTAGAATTATTTCAAAATAAGTTTTAGGTTGGACATTGGAGTCAGGTAGTTTTCCTCAACTTGCTGGCCGATCTACTGCAATAATTAAACACAGCCCATGTATAACTGAATGTGGACTGAGTTATTTCAAAGTTTTAGGATTAGAGACCACAGTTCAAAATGGCTTTGGTCTTTTTTGAAGACCAGTTTCATAAGATAATGGCAGGGGACCTTAGCTCAGCACCTTGACCAGCACCTTAGCTCAGCTAATGGCATCTTTCTCCCTTTCTCTCATTTCTCTCCTTCCTTCATGTTTACCTGAACTATGACTTAGTTTCATTAATATATAAAGGTTCCCCTCACACATACGTGCTAGTCGTTTCCAGCTCTAGGGGGCAGTGATCATCTCCATTACAAAGCTGAAGAACCAGCGCTGTCCGAAGACGTCTCCATGGTCATGTGGCCAGCATGACTAAACACTGAAGGCACCTGGAACGCTCTTACCTTCCCACCAAAGTGGTCCCTATTTTTCTATTTGCATTTTTACATGCTTTTGAACTGCTAGGTTGACAGAAGCTGGGACAAGTAATGGAAGCTCACTCCATTGCATGGTGCTAGGGATTCGAACCGCTGAACTGCCGACCTTTTTGATTGACAAGTTCAGTGTCTTAGCCACTGAGCCACCATGTCCCTTTCATTAATATATAGATGATGTTAAATCCTCCTCCTTTGTCTCTCGTTCCACTCTCAATCACTGTTTGGAAATGGGAATAAATTGTACACAGGCTAACAAATTACAAAGAGACTACACCCCATGAAAATAAAGACTGATCATTTTTCCTAATCTCACTCGACCTTCTATAAATTCCCAAGCTGAGGCCAGTATACCAAGTATGCCATTGTAGAAGATACATTTAGAGCTAGATGAATAAATGCCAAAATGTCTATTACTGCCACACCATACTAAGTATAAGAAAAGCAAGGTGTCCATTATGCCATGGAAAAGAAGAATGCTGTCCTAGGTTGCCTTGTGTATATTTTATTTGAATTTTTGCAGTGTCCATAGATTTTTATAGCCTAATCTTTCAAAGAATACAGAAAGTAGTTCTAACCAAGTCCATGTACTATCATACCTGGATATAAACATTAAAAATTAGACTTCAGCTTTTCCTAAGAATTGAAAGGGAGCTGGCTTCAGATCATGCTAAATGCAAAGCAAGCAAGCAAGGATATATTTTTAATAGATTATTATCATCGTTGTTATGATTGTTGTTTGCACAGTCAGATGTATACAGTAAATGTTGCATTATTATCCATATCTTGAGTTTTTACCATAAACCTGGGATAGAGAGAGGTTGATGGGGTTAAAAATGATGTTAGCTGTTCCAAGTAAAGCTGCCTTTTGCAATTCAGTGATGGTGATTTTGTTAATGCCAATGGTATTACCCCTTTTGCAATTGGGGGAATTAAGAAGTTTCAAAGGGAGAAACAGAGATCTTTAAAAAATTCAAAATGTTTAGCCTTTTTAAAATGTATTTTATAGGACCTCAGGCAAATAGAAAGAAGGCACCCTTGGGCTACCTTTGCTTTAGATCATCTCAGATTTTAAAACTCAAGAAAACTTTGTACCAGGGAAACTGACAGAAGCAATCCAAGAGCAGATCCCACAAGAGTCCCAAATTAAGTCAAGTATAATGCAAGGTGGGATGCACTCCCACACATCCAAATCATAGAAATTCTAGTTACAACTTCAAGCTCATCCTCTCTTCTATAATCTTCAGCGAAAGAGTTGAGTACATAGCACATCTGTGTAACACTTAAAAAAGGAATATACCACAGCTAATGAAGGGAGTGGAGAATTTGCATAGTTATTGTATGGAAACCATGTGTGAAATGTTGAAATAGGAACAGCTGACAATGAGGAAAAAGAAGGGTATACGTTGCAAGAAAAGACTTTAACTGTGGTTTCATAAAAATACCTGGTATTGTTGTATTATTGTTATATCATTGTAGATTTTTATTTGAATAGGCATTGGTGGAATAGGACACCTGTAAATAGCTTTTATAACTCATATTACACCAAAGACAGATTTTAAGACCATTTGTAAAAATGTGCTTGCCACTCCTAGCTTGGTCCTTATTCCATCCCAAATTTTGCAGATGGAATCTGCTCCATATCTCATTGCTTGCTGTATATAGATTGCCACACTTCCCAGTTTTAGCATCACAACAAATTTGAAGCAATAGGAGTCAAATTTGGTCAGGAAAGACTAAAGAATAGAGGAAAGAGTTGGTTATTAGAAAATATTGGAATTGTATCTTCTTTTCAGTCAAAACCCTCTGACTACCTCTCAACAGCAAAATGGGAGGTACAAAATGTGCTGTCCATGGTACTACATCTGTTCTACTCTTAAAGTCTGTCCTTGGTGTAATATGAGTTATAAAAGAAGGGTAAGTGGCAGGATAGAATCTCCCTGTTCTAATCTGTCAGCCATGGAATTCTCCACAAAGTCATTGTTATTAACATTTCTACTTTTTTTCCCCTGCAATATATATAAAAATACAAATAATTTTACATAAAGTCATCATAGCTGAAAACAGTCAATCCTTAAAAAAAGTAAAATTATTCTACTTCATTTCCTCTTTCACTTGATTTTTCTCCTCAATTGTATATTATGATTACGCTAAAGTCTTCACTGGGTCATTTGTATGTTGCAGGAGACGGGAGGAGGAATTCACATGGAGAAGAGGGATTCTCTATAGGTATTGTTGACTTCTGTAAACCCTTCTATACAGGGGTGGTGCCATTTTACCTATAGGAGCAATAGCCCTCACACTATAGAAACAACAAATTGTCTATGAAACTTTTGTTATAAGTACATAGAATTATTATCCATGGGGAGTTTATGTTATAACAGTTTCAGGGGGAATTTTTATGACCCTTTGTAGAAGCACTAAGTAAGTATCAAATTAGATGTTACATTAATATATAGCATGAAACTAACAATCTGTTTTTTTTTTTGTTTTATTTCCTAGTAATTACATAGTAACTTGGCTGGCCCCCAATTTAAGTTATTTTCTCATTCCCCTTTAACTTTGTGTGTACATGGGAGGAAGTCAAAGCTCACCCCCATTTTGTACTCAGTGGCCCCAAGTATAGATTAGTACTCCCACGCCCTTACAAAACTAAAACAAAATATTGATGTAGATGCAGATATAACAATGTATAATTTGACCCAAGGTTTCTTCCCTTGGCTGGCAGTTTGTAAGGCTATAGAGAAGTGGATTGAAATAATGTAAAATACAGTGTTGGTGCACATTCTTAAATGGCCTTTAGACAAAATAAATGTTTGTTAATAAAAAGCAGCTTTTACATTGCCCACAAACAATAACAGTAGTGTTAAATATCTGAGACACCTCAATGGATTTTAAATCATTCCTACTCTTTATCTTTCATAATGTTTTCTTATTACAGCCCATCCAATTCATCTTGTAACTAGCCTGAAACTAAAGCTACAGGATGCTAAAATGAATGCATTATTAGATAATGGGATGCACTTCTCTGTATCTAAAATATAAAGAAATAATTCCCTAAGGCTGATGAGCTACAGCCCACAGCTAATTTATTTAAATGCATACACATGGTTTAAAATGTATAATATCCTGGCTGAACAAGGCAAGCTTAACCTTGACTGGGTGATTATAATTTCAGAATTGACTGCCCAGCTCAGACCATGCCTAAGGGAAATTTTTGTTATCAAAGACATTGTTAAAATAAGCAGCCTGTGTAATATGATGTCTGCTTTATGAGGAAATTATTAAAGATAGGACTGTCTACACAGCCGAGAAGTCCCTGTGGTAGCTGAAATATGCTAGTGACTGGGATCCCCAAGTTTTAAAGTTTTAAAAATGCTGGGTACAGCATATGTCTAATAAAAAATGGAAATAAGTGGATTGATAAACAGCCTACTGTTCACTTTAAAATGAACAAAGCTAAGGATATAAATTATTTAAAACAGGAGTAGGCAGTTTGTAATGTTAGATCTACTGATAATTCTCAATGTGATATCTAGCTGTTTGTCAAAGTTTTTAGACTATTAACAATAATATTATTTAACAATACTCTCTACCAACACCAAATTGTTACATTAAAAAGAGGGTTGGGTAACAAGAAAGAGTTTTTAATATTATCATTGAAGGAATTGTGAGTTCTGTCCCATTTTGGGACTCAACACATATTCTTGGAAACCCCCAGGACTAGAATCATTGACTGTTTTTTATATATTTATACTGTTATAATTGTTGTTGTTGTGTGAGTTAATACTGTTATTATTTAATGCTTGAACCTGCAGTAGGCAGTAACTATATCTACTTCTATTATGCCAGGCAAAAAGGTGGTTGACCAGGAAAAAAAAATAGAGTTGTTCCAACATAATCAGAAAGATAATCTAAGTCCACTGACAGACAAGAGAACCCAACAGATGGTATTTTGCTCAGGATCCTGTGAAACAGAACCTGGTATCTATGAATCATTGCCAAAGACAATGGAGGCAGTTATAAGGCAAGTTTGTCAGAGTATATTCATGAACTGGAATAGAGCATGGTAACAAGGTCAGCCAATGAATAGGCATAGCAACTAAGTCAGCCAATGAATAGGCATAGCAACTAAGTCAGCCAATGAAGGCTATTTGGAAACTGAAACTAGAAGTAGCTTAGGCTTGGCAGCTTTGTTAAGCTCTGCAGCTCTGAAACTATGTTGAGCTCTGAATCTGTCCATTGAAAATGAAACTGCTTCTCTCCTCTTCATGCCTGCCTGCTGAACTAAAGTGAAACTGATGTCTGTTTCTGAGCTGCTGAGTTGCTGTTGAAGCTCTGAACTTGTAACATGTCTACTTCTGTCTGAGTTTGCTCCATGTTGGAGAAATCTACAACTGGTTTGTAAAACCTACTTATGTTTATAAAGACGTTAAATGAAGCATCAGCCATCTGTGTTTATTTTTCTGGCACTAAATTAACGCTGCAAAACTCTCAATAAAGTTTGTGGTGTAAATGTGACACTTGACATGCACAGTACATGTACGTTAGGAGTAATTCTAGGCAAGAAGAAAACCAATCTGACATACTTCATTTTCAATAAAAACTGAGCAAGAGGAGACAATGTTCATTGATTATTCAGCTCTTTTTTGTAGCATATACTGTATGAGCGAGAGGAGGGCAATTGATGAGAGATAAACTGAGAAATTATCAGAACTTGGCCATTACTGGATTCCCCTTTCTGCAAATGAATTTTAGTATCTGTACCTGAAACTGTTGTAAAAACATGAAGAACATGTTAGGAATAACACTTGCTTATCCTGCTACTCTGTTTGAGTTCCTTGATATCATTAATAGGGATAGTTTTGGATTCATTCTAGTCTTTAAAGTTGGGAGCTTTTAATTTCCATAACCTGGGAGCGGGATCTGCAAAATGCTTGGATTCCATCGCAACCATAGATGTAAATCAGATAGTATTTACCTCAATACATATATGTGGTCACCCCTTTCATCAGGTTTTATCCTCAGAGCAGATGTTTTATGATCTAAAGGTGGGTGATATTATGACTGTACTTTCTCATGGACAAATAAATAACTTTGATTTCATCAAAACACCACTGGTTTCCAGAAGAGTAAGATACTCACTATTTCAAGATGGCTAACAGGACATAAAAACACAATATAAAAGAAATAAAAATAATTAAAAATGAAAATGATATAATATTCCCTGTCCTAGTGACAACACACATTCATGCCAGTCACTTAATTGGCTGCATCCTGCTCTGGACTCCCCAAGCCCACTGGCAGAATCACATCTTCAGGGCCTTCCAAAAGAGTGTTAGAGTGGGGGCCAGTCTAATTTCCAGGGGGATGATGTTCTAGAGGGAGGGGACCACCACATAAAAGGTCCTTTTTCTGGGTCATGCCCCAGATGATATGGGGATGGGACCCACACCATTCCTTGCCTCCCTGCTCTAGTGAGTCAGGTAGATGTGACCATCAAGAGACGGTCCCTAAGAATAACCTGGTCCCAAGCCATGATGGGTTTTAAAGGTGACAACTGGCCCCTTGAATTACCTGGAAGCAAATCAGCAACCAATGCATTAACCATAGGAGAGGTGATACATGTTCACACAAAAGTCTGTGTAGAACCATGGCCACTGCATTTGCACCAACTGAAGCTTCCAGATGGTTTTTAAGGGCAGCCCCATGTAGAGTGTGTTATGATGATCTATCTCAGATATCTGATGGAACTGCATGGTTCTCAGGGGACACTTGGGTTCAACTGTGAACCTTATTAATGTCTGGATTATAATGCCTGGCAGTAGCTGGTGTATTGACTACAGCCTTTTCTGGAGTAGAAAATCCCACCAAAATTCAATCTTGCTCTCATTTCTTTGAGATTGAATTATAACAAAGTACTGTATTTGGGACTACTCTTAGGACCATACAGAAGCTTCAGTTGAAGAATGTGACAGCCTACCTGCTGGAGGCTAGGAACCATTCGAACAGTATTGTAGGTACTACATTAGCTGCTAAGGTTTTAAAGTACAATTCAAAGAAATAGTTTTGAGCTACAACGTCCTACATGGTTAGATCCAAGTTCTCTTTGAGATCATATTTTCCAATTAGAATCTGCTTGCCCTACGCAATCAGCTTGGATCTTCCTCTCCCTTTAGGATGTTAGAAGGACATAAACTCAGAAGAAAGCCTTTTGGGTGAAGCTGGATGCCTCCCCCCTGCCATACCTTCCAAATCCAAAAACTCTACTGGAGGCAGGGGGTGCTTTGGAATGTGAGGTCCTAGCTGGGCAATTTTTAATGATCTTTTATTTATATGTATTATTTTAAATTGTCTAAATATATTTTGATGATGTTTTTGCAGAAACACAACTGCACAGCAGGATATAAATGATATAAATAAAAAAAGATGGCAAGAATTTAAGATTTTCACAGTATATCCACAAAGCCTAAAAAGAAAGGTGAAGAAGAAAGGAATTCCCATGAAAGTTTCACTGCTGTTCTGACATGACAGGAGAAATCTTAACTACCAACATGCATGGCTGGTGTCCTTGACTTTCAAACACCACCAGCCTTAAGGAATCATAATTGATGAAGAAGACATGACTCCAACAGAAAGTTGCCAACTTCTAAGTATATTTGTATTTCTATTCAGTCTCCAGGGACATTTTGTCAAATAAACCGCTTTTACATTGCATAGGAAAAGACCTATGAACAGAGTATTAGCATTAGAATAGAATGCACAAATGTATGGGAAATACAATAACAAATTCTTTGTATAAATCTTTGGAATCCTTTAGTATGGATAATCATGTTTGAATATCAACTAATGCATTTAAACTATAGTCTGTATTGTTGTTTGACAAATACACAGATTCATATTTTTACCTTTGGTGACAATGATCCATTGTGGGAGAATTTTGAAATAAAATTCTTGATTGCTACCAAGAGTTTCTCCACAGTTGGCCACAGAGTAAAATTATATTGTATCATCATTTTGAACCCATATATATAAATGTAGAATCATATGTGCACATAATATAAAACCTCCAACCAGCTATTAATGTACTGTGTAAACTGTGTGCTCAATGTAAACAGCAAACAAGAAATCCCAATTTTGAGAAACATATTATGGCTCCATTATTTCATATTTATTTCTTATGTAGAAGCCCTTCAGGCTTTTCATAAAATTAATTCTAGTGAAGTATGAAATGTTATACTTTTTTTGCTTATGAAATCGTATTTACACAAAAGGAAGATATATCTAAATTTAAGATGAACCTCTAGAAAAAAAAGAAAAAGTCAACTAAACTTTTCCAGTTTCTCCATCCTGTCAACCTGTTTCCCACTCCAGCTGAAACCAATCCTGGAGTTTTCCCTCACCCCAAAAGCTGTGTGCATGTGTCATGTACTTCTGTGTTCATGACTACATACTTGGCAGAAGCCACACTCTAAACTAGAGCAGGACCTTAATATCAATTGAAATAATGGTTTCCTTTGAAATAGACTATTTTGTTAACATCTATATATACAACCACTCTTTTCATATGCACAAATCAATCCCACAGAGCCAGATGATTTCTTTACATGCACATGTGCACCTGTACGCACACACACACACACACACACACACACACACACACACACACACACACTTTTTCCAGCAGAAATAGCAAGAAAGAGGAAGAGACAGGATGCTGTGGTACAAGGGAGGCATGCCTGTACTGGAAATGGAAGGAAAGAGAATGAAAGGAATAAATCAGATAGGATGCAGATGAGGTGATAAAAAGTAATTAAATAGGGGAAACAGAGAGAGAAGCCCTCAAGGAAGCCCTAAGTACATTATGAAAATAAAATTCTCCCATGTTATTGCTCTCCTGCAACTGGTCGTTAAGTACATAGCACATGAACTCATTGATAACATATAACCATGATGGCTAGCAGTCACTGAAATGCTTCCTCTCCATGAAACTAGTCAATCCCATTTTAAAGTCACAAAATGGCCAAATTTCACATTATGTTTGAAATGCATACAGCTCTTCTTTCTAGAGGGTATGTACCACATAGGAAGATCAGTTCTTCCCTTTCCTTCTTGGACCAATTCCCCTTAAAACACTTAATTCCCCTTTGTACTTCTTCTAGTCAGGTTCGGCAATATGATGTAAGGAAATCATTAAGAACATAATCATACTGCATTTTCAGTATTTAGCTGAATTCTTCTGTAAAGCAGAAGATGAGGAAAGAGATAAAAGCCTGACACTCTCTAAATGCTACAAGAAGACAATAGGCAGCTAGGTAATTGGTGTAATATGGTTCTAATCATCCCCATCAGAAAATAGGTTTCCATGTTTCATTAAAAGAAGATGTTGCCTATAAAACTGTCATTATGAACAGTCCTGAAATATTGCTTCTTCTATAGCAAACTCACCTGGTAAGAGGTGGGGGGAAATGGAACAAAAATTGAGCCACTAAAAACAGAGGAAAGAATGAGAGGCATGCTGACTCAAACCACAAAGCTTGATTCCATCAAATCCTTCTCTCTCCTATTGAGAAACTTGGTCCCACACTTACCAATTAGAATGGTGTTTTTTTCTATTCTAACATCATTTCTGATTGGCTCTGATTCATGTCACAAGATCTGGACAGGTGATAGAGGGAAATATGCTTCCATAAATATATTGAATTTAGGATGTATCCCACCTCCCAGAAGAAGCATTCATGCCTAAATTGTCTCCTAATCCAAATTTCTTATCCTTGACAACATATGCCTTGTCCCACCTATCTGGCCTACAATGTTGATTATCTGGGGTATGGCAATAACCATAAATCAATGAAAAACCACAATAGTGAAGTTTTTGCTATCAAGTTTGGATTCAAATTTGCAAATAACCATTTAGCCACTGTGCAGTCTTAAATAATGTGCTGAGAATAACTATTATAGTAATACTCTGAACTATTCATAGTTCAGAGTATTAAATGGGTTATTAGAAATTTAACTTTGCTTATATAATCTATTAATAGTAAAAAAAAAAAAACCAAAAAAAAACAAGATTTCTTCAAAATTCCACGGATGCATCTAAGTTTAAAACTAAGACTTTTCACATATAAAGCTGGTGTGTGTAGCCATTGAGTTTCAGACATTGCATTATAAGCCATTTTAAGGCTATTGCGTAGAAGTTATGATTCTCTGAACTATATTTGATGAACCACAACTCCCAGTTGCCCCAGCCAGATGGCCAATGATGGCATATGCTGGCAGTTGTGGTCTATACCTTTTGGAGAGCACCATATTTCCTATCCTTCCTTAAACAAAGGGTGACAGCTACAGTAAGAAAAACAGAAAAGCATCATGCTGGGGAAGTTGAACTCATTCCGTTAATCACAAAAATCATCCGTGTATTTATCTATTTCCTGATTGTAACTAGAAATATGCCTGATTTTTATTTTGAGCCCTTGTCAGAAGTTTTTAAAATGAAATGGCAGGTATCCCTCTTCTCACAGCTCAGTTGTGGGGAAGAATTGGCAACACAGAAATCACTGTCGTTCAAAACTGTCATATCCCAAGATGTTTAGAGATGTTGCTGTTGCTCTCAAATGCATCAGACCATCAGGTAAATGTCAACAAGGCCTATAATACTTGGAACTCAGAGTCCCACATCGCCACCTGCTGGAGTCAGTATCACATTAGCTACCACCGCGTTAACAAAGGAAAGCTTCATTTTGCTTATTTTCAAAATAATCAACAGCTCAAAAAATAGGTGGCTCAAAGAAAATATGCACAGAAAAACAGCTCCCGATAACATGATCAAATGGTTGAGACATGACAATGCATATCTTACTGGATGAAATGCAAGTGGTACAGATTGCTTTTGCGACCGGGCCAGTATTAGGTCCTGTCAACTGGATGGGAAAACAGCCGAAATCAGAGTGGCTACATTATCTTATTTGTAAGGCATTATGCAGAGTGAGAGTCTGGAAAATTGCATTTGAGTCAAATCAATATTTGCACATTTGTTAGTTGCTAATTAATAACACAAAGAAAAGAAAGGAACATGAGCATCATCTTTCAGTTACAGCACTTCTAGGTCTTTGGTTAGCTGCCTTATGGAATCTTCCTGCAGGCAAACCCCTCTTTGGGCATATAATGTTTTATCTAGGTAGGCCTGCTATTTTCTGACTGGTTCACAACATCACCAGCATCCTGATACTTCAGTAACTCTAGGGTAGGGATGTGCAATCAACTTAAAACTTTCTTGGGGAGGGGGGAGAAATTTGAGTTTGTTATTGTATCTCTTGCTTGCAACCTGCCAAGATGATATTTTATAAGATCAGTGCTGACATCTTCTGTCCAGCTTTCCTCTCAGTCTTGGGTTTGGTTTGTTGGTATTTTTTGCCTACTCTCACTTCAACCACTTTTAAATTGTCCTTCCATTTTCCATTAAAAATGCCATGCAGGGACTCTTTATTTCAAAATAACATCCATCCTCATTTGTCCTAATGCTAACTGAAAAAATGCAGCAAAAGAGTCACACCATACTACTTTAGTGAGAAACAAACATCAAGCATATAACAGTGTGCAGGATTTAATCACCCAGGTGTACCCACCATTTTGACTCCTTTGGGAATCCACCGTCACCCTGCAGACTTTTCCTCTGTACATGCACCAGATACATTTGCCCCTTGTTGTAAGGACTGGGGCTGATGAGGTAAAAATTAGTAGTTCCCAGGCTAGAGAAAGATATTGTATCAGCTGCCCAAGTATTACTTCAAATGCCCAATATCACAAACAAATTGCAAAGCATTATTTAACGCATAAGGTAAATGGTAGAAGCCTAGAATTTAAAATCTGGAAGACAATTTCTGTTTTTCAGTTTCTTTGGGCTTTCCATGAGCAATTAAATCTTGTGTTTGGGGGCTTCATTCTTATCTGTAGTGAATATTGCAATCCAGAGAAATCATGTCAATTTTGCTTAGTCTAACCAAAAGTTGAGTTAAGCTGAGATTACTGTAGGGAAGAAGATTGATTATTTGATTGTAGGAATCAGTTAGTTTCAGTGACCCAAAGCTGGTATGTTTTGAGCTTTTGAGTACTTATTTTATATATGTAATTACTACTTTCCACTAAAATAATAAGTCAACACAGTTTAAGGACATGGATTCATATTAAGCAGAAATGTGGAAAGCAATGTTAAAGAACTGGAGGAATGAAAGGACTCAGTTTGGTCTAGCCCAGGGGTGTCAAACTCGACTTCATTAAGGGCCGCATCAGGGTTGTGTTTGACCATGGAGGCTTGACGTCACTGGTGTCGGGGGTGCCTGTGGTGGCCTAAGCATTCTGCCAGTGAAAACAGGCTCCTGAGTTCCGTTTTTGGCTGGGACAGTCTCCTGCAACCCTCTGCCAGTGAAAACGGAGTTTGGAGGGCATGCGTGGCCTTCACGAGCTCCATTTTTGGCTGGGATGACCTCCTGCAAACATCTGCCAGCAAAAACAGAGCTTAGGAAGGCCATACACAGGCCAAATCCATGGGCCTTGAGTTTGACACTCCTGGTCTAGTGGATAAGGCATCAGGCTAGAAACTGAGAGTCTTGAGCTCTAGTCCCACCTTCGGCATGAAAGCCAGCTGGGTGACTTTGGGTCAGTCACTGTCTCTCAGCCGAACCCACCTCATAGGGTTGTTGTTGCAGAGAAAATAGGAGGAAGAAAGAGTATTAGGCATGTTTGCCACCTTAAATTATAAATAAATTATAAATCAGCTACCCCCTTTCATTCTCTTTTTACACAAAAGTCACCAGTGTAGTATATTTTTTGTAATAGCCACTTTATCAACTGGTTTCAAAACCATTAAGTGAAACATGCTTGGTATCCCCTTCTTAACTCAGTTCTGCCTCCAGATTGTTTTATCATTCATTAGTGCACTGTTGTGTTCACTTGGCCAGCTTATTCAAATCTACATTTTTCAAGGCTTGACTTACAAAAGATCTTCTGCTCCCTTGTCATTTGTAATGCCCCTCTCAACTAATATATTTAGAAGGTAACATAGGTATGATTTGGAGAAAATTAAAAAATGAAATTTTTCTTTCCAGAAACCAAGGAATGGTTCAAGTCCTTATTGTAGAAAATACCTGTGGGAACCATTTAATGAAATCTCACCTCGGAGAAGGATTGACAAATAAGATTAGAAGTTAGAAGGATGTAGCTTCACTCTCTGGTTCAGCTTGTTCTCCTTCTGAATGCTGGGAGAAAGGAGAGGGAGGCAGAAATGAGGAAGGACTCTCATCCTGAAACTTTACTTTATTGCTACTTTTCTCTTCGTGGCAAAGTCTATAATTCAAGAAGGAAGAAAGATTTTGCAAAGAAAGACAAGCAGTTGCTGAAGAAGAGGCCCTCATAACTTTTGGTAAATATTTTGCCTCTCTTGTCTTGTCTTCCTAATGCTGCTGCCTAAAAGAATAAGAGGCTAAGCATTCTTGTGGCTTAATCAGAGAAAATGTGTGTGTTTGCTGGCTCTCTCCTTTGTTTCTCACCCCACACATACACACACACACAAACATATACCCCAGAGTAATGTTGGAGCAGAACAGGAGGGTTGCCAGCTTTCTCCCGCTTCTTCTTCAAAGTGCCTCCAAATGTTAAAATCCTCCAAATCTAAATCGACCAAGATGATTGAACTGCTAGTGTACATCAATAGCAATTGGGAAAAACTGGAGCCAGATTTTGGTGGGAGTTGCTATAATAGGATTTCCACATTGCAAATCCTATTCAACAGGTTCCTTTTCTGAATGCTTCCCCTCCCAGTTCCTTTGAAGTGGGTTGTTCCCACATCTCGCCTTTTTAAGCAAGATTTGCTTGTATAAATTTAGCATGCTTACTTAGAATAAGCCTTGGAGAGGAGCATCTGGCGGTGCTCTCTTTTCCAACAACCTTAAAGTGAAGTTCATAATTCAGTGAGCTCGTCTTGGAAACTTGTGCATTACTTTTTTTTTCCTGTACTGCAAGAAGCAGATGCAGACAGACTTCATTTTCAAGATCAAAGAATTTCTGAAAGGCATTTTGGGTGGATAGGTAAAATTTAGCAGAATGTTTAGAACACCTATGTATGTATATATGTGTGTACATGTGGGTATAGGTATACACACACACATACACACACAACCTGCATCTAAACTAAGCCTTACTTCATATCATTATATTAAACTGGGATAGAGACTTTACATTGAGAGTGTAGTGCATTGGTCTTACAACATAAGAATCCCCTATTCAAAACATCTGTGTAACAAAAAAAAACACCACCCAATCTTCTATGGCCCACTGAAGCCACCTAACACCCTCATACTCTGCTCTTGAGCACCTCCCACATCTGAGCAGTTTTTATTTCTCTTTTTTGGTGGGGGAGGCAGATGACCACCATACTGTCAAGCAAAGCCTTGGGCTGCAGTTGTCAATCTTTTATTTTCTACAGATACCCAGAGGTATGGAGCCACAGAGCATTTCTGTGCACAAAATTAGAGGCTGAAATTTTCTTTTGTGTGATGAATAGTTTTCAATAATTTCTTTTTTAATTGAAATCATGAAAAATAAAATACAAATAAAATTGCATGAGTCAGGAAATCTTGCACTCTAAGATATGTATCTGTTGGCTTATCAGGCTGCTTGTTCTTGATTCAAAGTCCCTATTGAATGTGAACTGGAACAGATATGCAAAGATAAACATAGGTTACTGGTTTTGGATAAGGTATTTTGACCAAAAATACCAGGTGTAATACACCTATTACCTCCTCCCATAAATCAAAATAGCTCATGAAATACAATCAACATCTGTGAATGTTGCTGGGACCTCTCAGTCCTGAAGATGAGAGAAGCACTTTTTAACAGATAAGCACCAGTAAAATGAATTCTACGTTCTCGGTTTAAATAGCAACTTCAAGGGATACTTCAAACAGGACCATGGCTGAGGAAAGGTTAATATCCCTTCATCCCTTGATGCCCGGTGCTGCCCTTCTATAGCAGCTACTGTTTATCCCTGCATGTGATCTTATTTGTATTATTTAGTTTTGTCCTTAAATCCAAAGCAGATACCCTAGGCTTGATCTTACATATGGGAAAAGAATCACCTGTTCCCTCCTCCTAAAATAAATTCTCACAGGGAAACAGGAATTGATATACTGTATTTTCTCCAACATCCAACTATGGAAACACATAGCTTCATTACTTTGAATTATTCCACAGATAAATTTTAATTTGATCTTCTTCTGTGTAATCCTGCCGGATAATCCTTCTCAAATTATTGTTCTACAACCTTTCCAGTATCTAAGATGAAAGCATCACCAAGGGTTTTGATCAATTTAGAAAAGGCAACTAAAAAATACATCTAAAAAATATCCAAGTTACCCAGGAGCTTGCTCTTCCTGAGACCATCATCTGTGAACTATCCTTAAATATCACAATTCGATTCTTACTATGTTACAGAGCACCTGATTATGACATCGAACATGTAAACAAGCTAAATACATTACTAACATGGGCTGCATCCTGCCCATACCCTTTTATCTTTCTTGGTGATTTCAATCTACCTCATATTGACTGGACCCTAAATGATTGTACAACTGAAATCATACACACAACCTTCTACAATGCTACTACAAATCTGGGACTGGAACAACTAGTAACCAACAACACTAGACTAAACAACTGCCTCGATCTCATCTTCTGCAATAGTTTGAATTTAATTTACGGAATACAAACTAAAGAACCCTTTTCAGTAGCGACCACAATATGATTGACTTTTGTCTCAACATACGTCCACACAAAAATCACCACAATGATGTAATTCCCAATTGTAACTTCAAAAAGGCAACTATGATCTTATACACAACGATCTCTCATCCCTTGATTGGCAATCTCTATTCACTGGATGCAATACTGTTGAAGACCATTACAACATATTTTTACTTGAAGTCAAAAGAGTCATCAAACTATATGTACCAACAACAACTCCCAAAACAAAACAAAAAGCAGATTACCCATATCAATAAGGAAACTTCAATCCAAAAAGAGATCACTCTGGCGGAAAAACAAATCTGGTCACGTTGCCAATTTCAAAAACCAATACAAAAATTTATGCCACCAGATAAAGACCGAATGCACTAATTATCACATTAAACAAGAGGAAAACCTTCTAAGCACCAATTCCACCCGTGCTTTTTACAATTTTGTAAACAACAAACTAAAGACTCAAGGTCCATCCCTCCCTTGATAGGACCTGATGGTAAAGACTACTGCGACGACACCATTAAAGCCAACATCTTTAACACATTCTTCGGCTCAGTATTTGTAAACAGCAATGGATCATGCCCAGTATTTCCTAGCCGTACCACAGATAACAACAATGATCTAATACATATCGATTTCACAGAAGACAATGTTGAAAAGCACTACGCAACCTAAAACCATCTCTATCTATTGGACCGGATGGAATATGTGCCTACTTCTTAAGAAAGCTATCCACTGCCATAGCCAAACCTCTAAGCATAATCTTTGAAAAATCTTTCAGAACCAGCTCCTTGCCTAACCTATGGTCACAAGCCACAGTCATCCCCATCTTCAAAAAGGGAGACCCAAGCCTAGTTGAAAATTACAGGCCAATCTCCTTATGCTGCGTCACCTGTAAAGTCATGGAATCAATTATTAACCAATCCATCATCCTTCACTTAGAGACAAATAACCTACTCTCCAATAAACAATTTGGTTTCAGAGAAAAACTATCCTGTAATCTGCAACTCTTACACTGCAAAAACATATGGACGACACAACTCGACCAGGGCAAAGCAATAGATGCATTCTACATAGACTTCTGTAAAGCCTTTGATTCAGTGGTACACGACAAACTACTCCTAAAAATAAAATCCTATGGTATCTCTGGACAACTGAATAACTGGATAGAAGCATTCCTGTCAAACAGACAACAAATGGTCAAAATCGGGAGCGTACTATCAAATCCAGTACCTGTCAATAGTGGTGTTCCCCAAGGCAGTGTTCTAGGACCAACTCTCTTCATACTCTACATAAACGACCTCTGTGATCATATTAAGAGCAATTGCGTTCTCTTCGCTGATGATGTAAAGCTGTTCAATACCACAGACAATACTGCTACCCTACAAAACGATCTTGACTATGTATCAGAGTGGTCAAACAAATGGCAACTTCAAATCTCAACAAATAAATGCTCTGTCTTACATATTGGCAAAAAAATCAGAAAATAAAATACAAGCTGAATAGTCAAGATCTTGTTGATGACTCAAGCTCTGTAAAGGACCTTGGAATACTCACCTCTAATGATCTAAGTGCTAGAGCCCACTGCAACTACATAGCCAAAAGGCATTAAGAGTTGTTAACCTAATCCTACGTAGCTTTTTCTCTGGTAATATCACACTACTAACCAGAGCATACAAAACATTTGCTAGACCAATACTCGAATACAGTTCATCAGTCTGGAACCCACACTACGTATCTGATATTAGCACAAGTATTAATAGTTACACATTTTATAAAACAAACAATTGAACAGAGCCAGGATTGACAGATTAACCAAACCTTGCACACATATTGAAGGAATCAAAACCACTACGAAATTAGCCAAAAGGTTGGCTAATTGGCTGAAATACATAGACACGGAGAAAGATACAGTCCTTATTTTTAACAAAAAGAATTATGGAGGGATGGTTAAGCAAAAGAATTTAATGAAAATCAAGACTGATCAGTGAGCTTAAATTGTTGGGTAATTATTGGAGAAGGAAGATAAAAATGAAAAGAGGAATAGAATGGAGAATCATGTAAGGGGGTGCTTGATGGAAGAACAGAAAAATATGTCATACTGAAAATAAAAATTATTCCTGGTTTTTCTTATTTAGAAGAAAATTAGGCATGTAATCGTAAGAGAAGAAAAGATGACTATTACTGTAGTTATGATGTCCAAATGAAAGCTAGGTGAAATACCAAACACTAAAGACAAACATGAAGATCCTTCATTTTTTTTTAGAATTGCCCGACTAGCCACTGTCAGAAATGGTAGCTAACAATTAATTGCTGGAGAATTAATTTATTCATTTTTTTTCATTCAGTCAACTCTGTAATTCATTAGGATTTAATTAATTATTTACAATTTCTGGATTGACTTTTAACATCCACCAAGATGCATGGATTGATGTGACAGAAGACAGTGATTTATGTACATGTTTTATTATGATTTGCATATCCACATGTACAAGTTGCCACAATGTAAAAAAGATATTGAGATTTTAGAAAGAGCACAGAGAAGACCAACAAAGATGATTAGGGGACTGGAGGCTAAAACATATAAAGAACGGTTGCTGGAATTGGGTATATCTAGTTTAATGAAAGGAAGGGCCAGGGGTGACATGGTAGCAGTGTTCCAATATCTCAGAGTTACCACAAAGAAGAGGGAGTCAAGCTATTCTCCAAAGCACCTGAGGGCAGGACAAGAAGCAATGCATGGAAACTAGTCAAGGAGAGAAGCAACCTAGAACTAAGGAGAAATTTCCTGACAGAACAATTAATCATTGGAATGACATACCTCCAGGAGTTGTGGATGCTCCAATAGTATAAGTTTTTGAAGAAGAGATTGAACAAACTTTTATCTGAAATGGTATAGGGTTTCCTGCCTGAGTAGGATGTTGGAGTAGAAGATCTCCAAGGTCCCCTCCAGTGTTGGGATTCAAATTTTTTTTACTACCGGTTCTGTGGGCGTGGCAGGGGAAGGATACTGTAAAATCTCCAGTCAGAGGTGACATTTGCCAGTTCTCTGAACTACTCAAAAATTCTGCTACCGGTTCTCCAGAACTGATCAGAATCTGCTGAATACCACCTCTGGTCCCCTCCAACTCTGTTATTCTGTTATTCATATCTGAAGCTCATGCTTCTAGCTGTGAAACCAATGCATTTCTCTAGTTGACCCAAATATTTACACTTTTACATTAACAAGTATATAATATACAGAAGAAGGGAGAAGTTATATATATCTTAAAAATCAGTTAAAACAATATAGACCTGAACAGTACTTTACCAAGAGAAAAATACTGGATTTATATTGCTCTCCACATTTCCTTTTGCTTGACACATGCATATTTCTAAGTCAGGGATGAACAAATTTATTTCCCAGCATGCTTCTGGGCCCTGAAAGTTATGTATGCAGCTCTCAGACTCTATCTAAAGATTGCTGCCAACATTTAATTTTTAATATGACAAAAATTGAAGTATATTAAATTATAGGAGGCAGCAATTTTAAATGTGTTCAGTTAAATTTTAATTGTACTTAGCTTGAATTAGAAGTCCATTTGATTGGACAACTAGTAAATTGAAGAAAGAATGGACCACTTACTTAGCTGCTGCATGAAGGCCACAAAAACTGACCAAAAACAATGGCATGACGGAATAGCAACAATGGTGCATTGAATATCTGCAAGAAATACTATTTGCCAGCAAGAACTAGTCAGATCACAAAAGAGACAAAATAATAGAAAATGAAGACATTTCTATGACTTTAGAATTCAAACAGACAAACCCCTGCCACATAACACCCCAGTCTTAACAGTCTGGACAGTGGACATGTACCTCACAACAGCAGAATAGTAGAGAAGGAATTGGAGAAAGTCACCAAATATAAAGACCTGCAAGTATAAGTAGAAGAATTGTGGCAAAAGAAAGCAAAGATAATATCAATAGTGATAGGTACCTTGAGTACAATCCCAAAACAACTTGGACAGTCAGCTTTGACAAATTCATCAGTCAATTGCAAAAGGCAGCTTTAGCTGGAACAGCTTACATCATTGATGATATATTTAACATAATGAAAAAAATATCTGCCTATCCTAGGTTCTTGGGAAGGATTCAACAGGTGGATAAAAATGCTAAATCCAGCCTAAGCATCTGGCTGACTGTGTGACCAACCATTATCATAAAATATTTAGGTTTTTCCTGTTCCCAATTTCTTTGCACTCATATAATGCCCCTCGCTGAAACATCATCTTCAAATGAAGAACACTTGAAAAGTGAAGGCAATTATTGGATAATCATACGTAGACACTACTCTGTGATCCTAGCAACATTGGGGGAAAAGTATCCATTACTATTTACTATTACATTTAAAAAGTTTATTTCAACATATAAATAACAAGGAAAAAAGTCAAGGAAACAGTAGGTCCACGTAAGAGAGAAGATGGCAAGGATGTAACAGGCAGTAGAGAGAAAGAAGAACTGCTTAACTCATTCTTTGTATCAATCTTCACACAAAAAGAAACTATTGCCCAACCTACCAAAAACCTAACTGTAAAAGACAGACTAGAAATAAAAATTAAAATAAGCAAGAAAATGGTAAGAGAATAGCTGTCTGACCTTGATAAATATAAATCACCACACCTGATGGTTTACCTCCCAGAGTTTTTAAAGAACTGGCAGATGTTATCTCAGAACCATTGTACCATATATTTAAAAAATCTTGGAGCACTAGGGAACTACTAGAAGATTGGAAAAGAGTTGATGTGGTTCCCATCTCCCCAAAAAAAGATGGAGGGAAACAGATCCAGGAAACTACACAGCAATTAGCCTAACATCAATACCTAGGAAGATACTGGAAAAGATAATTTAAAAAAAAACAGATTTTTGAACATCTAAAAACAAATGGAGTTATAACTAAAAGCCAGCATGGTTTTCTTAAAAACAGATCATGTCAAACCAATCTTATTTCATTCTTTGACAAACTGACTAAATTAGTAGATCAGTGAAATACTGTGGCCATAGTATACTTACACTTCAGCAAGGCATTCAACAAAGTAGACCACAACCTACTTCTTGGTAAGCTAGAAAAATGTGGGATAGACAGCATTACCACCAGATGAATTTGTAACTGGCTAACAAACCATACTGAAAGAGTTGTCCTTAATGGTACTACATAGGAAAACAGCAGCGGGTCTGAGCGCTCGCAGTGGAAACAGCCACCACCCTTAGCCCGGCGGGGAGAACGAGCGAGGTTAGCGCCCGCCAGCTCGTCCTTCCTGCCTTTGGAGGCACCTGCAGCGCCTCCGCGGCTCGGTTTCCCCTACCGGCCGGGCCCTCCTTTCGTGCGGAGGGCTGCGGGGAATGCGCTCGCCGAGAGGATCTCTCCCTCTCTCTTCCCGCAAGGTCAACGTCTGCGCTGCGGAGGAGAGGGGCTGCAGCCGGTTCCTCCTGCTTGCTGAGAGGTGAGGAAGCCGCGGCTCGCCCGGGTGAGATTTGAGCGAGAGGGCAGGAAGAGGCACACACACACCCGCGGCTCGCTTTCCCAGCTCTGCCCAGCATTTACGGCTCTGGCGCGGCCCTGGCAGGATGAGCGGAGGGTCCGGCGGGAGGCCACCCACCCGAGGATGCAAGGGGGGAATTAAGTCACCCCCAAAAGACGTCCTAGCCGTTTTTCGGGGTCAAAAAAAAATAAGGCCCGGCCTTATTATGTGAGAAACACGGTAATTAATGGAGTGCCACAGGGTTCTGTCTTAGGCCCAATATTCTTCAATATCTTCATAAAAGATTTAGATGATGGAATAGAAGGGGAACTCATCAAATTTGCAGATGACAGGAATAGCCAACACTCCAGAAGACAAGCTCAGGATCCAAAAAGATCTTGACAGACTTGAATAATAGGCCCTATCCAACAAAATGAAATTTAATGTGGAGAAAAGCATGTGTTTTATACTTAGGCGGGAAAAATGAAAGGTGCAGATTAGGTGAAACCTGGCTCAAAACAGTAACTGTGAGTAATGTTGGAGTCCTAGTGGACAATCATTTAAATATGAGGTAGCAGTGTGCAATGGCAGCCAAAAAAGCTAATATGATCCTTTGTTGTATAAACAGAAGCATAGAATCAAAATCGTATAAGTATTAGTACCTCTTTATAAAGCCTTAGTAAGGCCACATCTGGAATACTGCATCCAGTTTTGGTCACCACACTACAAAAAGGATGTTGAGACTTTGGAAAAAGTGCAAAGAAGAACAAATAAAATTATTAAAGACCAGGAGATTAAAAAACATATGAAGAACTGTTGCAGGATTTGAGTTTGGCTAGCCTAGAGGAAAAAAGGACTAGGGGTGGCATGACAAGAATATTCCGGTATTTGAGAGGTTGAAAGAGGAGTGGGTCAACTTATTTACCAAGGCACCTGTAGGCAGGACAAGAAACAATGGATGGAAACTAATCAATGAGAGAAGTAACCTACTTGAGCTGGTGGTTGGATTAGAAGACCTCCAAGGTTGCTTCCAACTCTGCTATTTTATATTCTGTAAATTGCAACGTTCTTTTCCTCCCCCCCCCTCTCTCTCTCTTCTTTCCCATATGCTTATCTAAAGTGTTGGTTTTGGAATCCTTCCAGGTCTATTCTGATCAATTGATTGACTTTGAGCCACTGCAATTCAGGTCTTGAAATAGAAGTTCATCCCTTCAACCCAAGGCATGCCATTGATACTACGTATTTTAATCTGGAAACAGAAGAATAGAGTAGTATTTGGTGGCCCCAAAAAAATCAGGCTCAGGTTGATCAATATCAGTCATGCTCAGGTGAAGACTGAGAGCTTCTTCTATATTTCAAGTACTACATGAGTGCCATTTAGTTTTGGAACATTTCTCCATGACAATGGAAATTGATATTTTAAACTGTAATTTAATCATACTCTCATCTTGTTGTAAAGCTCAACTCAAAATTGAAATATTGCCACACCTATGAACTTGGGCTATTGATAGGAAAATTATTCCCCTTGAACTCAGACTATACCTTATCTTGCTGAATTAATGGTTTTTTAGTTATTAATTAACAATTCACTTCAGCCTGAAGGGCCAGGACCTCTAGTCCTATGCACTTCTTGGAACACAATTTCAGCACGCTGCTCAAACACAGATGACTTCCTCAACTTAAACAGGGGTGGTACACCCGTGCTAGAATCACTTTCCCTTTCTTCATTTTAGGAATAATTACATAAAGGCTATGCAACAGTTTAACAATGTTCTTAACCAGACTACATAAAGTAGATTTTCTATTCATCTTTGATATTAACTTTTCCACAAAGCTTTGCAATATAAAGAATAAATAGTACAATATAGTGAAAAGACAAATGTACTGTTCTCTCACACTCCAGGAGGGGGGAATAAGTGTTTTTGAGACACATGAAGGGAGCACACTGAAGGTTAGCTATGGATGCATTCCAAGTTTTCATCCTTAAATATCAGGGCAAAGGTCAGTAGTTCTAAGCCTGCCCTCAGGTGTTTTGTTCATCCATTTGCTTTTCTAAGACAATGTTTTTTAAAGCATTAGACAAGCTGTCTTTCCCATGAGAGAGTTAACCTTTTTTTTCTTCTGTATAAATAGTGAACTTTAAGGGCTAGAGCCACTGACAAAGTCAATCTTTCTGCTTCCCTTAATTTGAAATTGTGACTCCATTGATGTTTTATGCATTTATCTCACCTACACCTAATGTTTTTATTTACATTAATCTCACATACAGGTATAGTCAAGAAATATTTTCCCATGTCTACAGAAACTAGGACTAGAAATAAAAGATATAAGTAACAAACGTTTACTGTAGATTTCATTTAACTAGAAGGAAAAATTTCATGAATATAAGATCTTACAACAATGGTTTTGAGGCCACTGTTCCATCACCAGAGATTTGGCAGAGTGGACAACTACCTCTCAATTATGGATTAATTGGTCTTCCTGCACAATGTAAGAGTTGGGTATGATGAACTTTGTGGTTCCTTCCAACTCTATAGTTCTATTATTCTTCAAGTTGATCCAGTGTTCAACATTTCATCTTATAGAATCAAAGTAAGAACATAAGACAGGGCAATTCACTTAGCTGAAGCTTATACACAGGATGTGAGAGATATAGAAGTCTCCTGCTTTTTCCCCTTGATAATGTAGCCACCCACTGTTTCTGAACCTTGAGTTAATGACTTTGGGCCTCCATTGTTCAATCAGACATATAATGAAGAAATATTTCGATTTGCTTTGGTGTGTCTTAAACATCTACTGCCAAACTTCTACTACTATTCAGCTTCATCATAAGCTTTGGATTCTCATATTATGAGATAGAGAAACCCCTCCCTCTTTGTCACTGCCTTGCATAATAGGTAAAACCCAACAGACTGTGTCCCTCTGCTGCATTATTTTTAAACTACTCAGACTCTGCAGCTTTTCTCAATAGGTGAAGAGCACCAATAACTTTGCATAAATACAAAAAAGCTCAGTGTTTTAGGGCTCCAATCACAAAGGGCATTTCAAGCCTTTGAAATCTGATCAACAATCAGCAGGCAAAACAGGCTCTTCATAATGGAGACATAATGGCTTCTTACCCTATTTTCTTGAACTTGATGTTTGAGAACATTTGATCCTTTCCATTGGGCCATAATTCTATAATTCTTTCATATCATCCTCTCTCTTTCTCTCTCTTCCCCTCTCCCCCCCTCATCCCTGGGAACAAATTCTTGCCTGGGTGCTAATCATCCTTAAGGCAAAGGGAAGAGTAGAAAGCCATTAATCTTCAAGCAGTTTGTCCTTAGTTAATTTTGTCCTGACTTGAAAGAATATAAAGGTCATTTAGGCCTTCTCATGTTGTCCTATTTTTGCCAAGGTGAGTAACTACAGTAACGACCTTGCAGTTTGAATCTCAAGGATAAAACTACATATTCTGCATTGAGCAGAAATCCCCTTAATTATCTCCTGCTAGACCAAGGCAAGCACTTGATTTTCTTTTTAAGTGATGTGACAGATCCAGGAATTCCCTATTAAGTTCTGATCCCTAGGAATCACAGAATGTAGTCCCCCACTCCACCCCAAGAATATGCTATGGCCACTGTCTGCTGAAAACTCAATTTCATGCTATTTTATTTAAGGGATATAACTTCTAACTAGGTCAAATAATTAATCAAAGTAGGAGTAACTCGTTACAATCCCTTCTATTCTTTGTTTTAATTTGCTTAGCTGGTGTCAAGAATTTATCCATTCTCTCTGCTGTTGTAGGCAATTCCATCTTCTCCCTGCAACTTTCTAAAAAGCTGCTGGATTATATCTTTCTGGAATAGGAACAGCAGGGCTGTGTTGGAAAGAGGCATTAATTAAAAATCATTCTACACTTCCCTCAGTACAGAGACTCAAATTCTCTAAATATGTTTCAATAATGGAAAGAGCCCTTCAATTCTGGTATTACAACTCTAGAAAATAAGCAGAAATAGTTCAACGGATAAGACTAGTGAGGTCAGTTTCCAAGAGTGGTCTAGGAATTAAAACAAGTCAACAAATGCAGTCAATAGCCACAAGAAGTCCAAGGTCATTCTAAAAGTCAAAGCAAGAACTGAAATACACAAAAAAAGCAAAAAATAGACAGCACGTGCTAGGTAGGATGGAGAGTTTATAAATCATGTTTGGTGGACATTTAAACCCTTATAATCCTCCTCCCACCAGCGAGACTAGCTGGAATGTTCCCCAACTTGTCAGCTAAATGTTGGAAGTGCGACCACAGCCAGGGAACATATTTTCACATGTGGTGGACATGTCCCCAAGCGCAAAAGTATTGACTCAAAATTCAAGCATGGCTTGAAGAGTTAACAAAACAAAAGATCAAGTTTAAACCAGAGAACTTTCTGCTAGGAATGTTAAAACCAACATGGGATAAGAAACACCAACATCTAATACTACATATTATAACAGCTGCAAGAATCTTTCTTGCTCAAAACTGGAAATCGACCACAATACCCACAGATCTGGCAGTAATTAATAAAATACATCAGTGTGCAGAAATGATTAAATGATTAACTGTGTTATTAAAAAATAGGGAAGAAGGAGATTTCTTTACAATATGGAATATATGGTATAAATGGTTAACAAAAAAGGAAGTAAAAATGTTTTGTGAAAATGACCAAAGAAACTCCAAAGAAGAACAGGATATATGATGTATGCGTATATATATGTAAAATAATGTAGATAAATAAATATTGTAATTTAATAATAATATAATAAGTAAGGATTTAGTAAACTAACTACAGATATATTTGTGGTAAATGAATTTAATTATTACTAAAGGACATGTACACTGCTATGATACTGCTGTAAAATGTGAGAACTTGTTTCTCTTTTTTACATTTTTGAAACTTTGAATAAACAAATTTATAAAAAATAAAAAAATAAACCCTTATAATCCTGCCATAGCTTGTTTCCTGAGCATGTACATTTTCTCCTAGTTTGAACTTTCAGTTTGGCTTAGTTATAGGTCATGGAACTGGGTTTATATCGGTGTAATCCAAGCTATTCAAGGCTTCATCTTTGGCTTTTTCTCCTCCTCTGTTGAGACACCCCAAAACCCAGAAGCATGCCAAACAGCAGCATCTCCTTTTATGCTAGTGTGGGGCACAGCATAGAAAGTGAGCACAGGTTTTACAAATAGAACATTTTAGGTGCATTTCTAGAATATGTAGCAGCCACTTTGAATAGGCTACTGTGCTACACCCACTAGGGATGGGTGGATGGATTCATTCATTATTCATTCAATGTATATGGCCAACAACTCAAATGGGTCTAAATGCCTAATCTGAAGTAGCCCAAAGCTTTTTATGTAGCCCCAGCCCTTTCAGTTTTTAAGTAATAAAATAAAACTAAACTTAGAGATGTTAAAACTAGATAGGGTAAGGATAGAGAAAGTAGATGGGAGAAGCAATTAACTTATTAAAATGTAGGTAAGTTTAAGTGGATATGCCTAGTTTATGTTTTAACCATACTCATCTTCTTTTGCTCTACTCACTCAATTTCTTTGGTATATTTCTTCAAATTCATATTCAGTTTTTGAACTCCAAAATATATAAAGCAGATTTACATGCATTTTATTTAAGTCCAGCTCACTCCCACAACATTTTTTTTAGATCTCCTATGTTCAGTTTTGTTTATTGTGAAAAGGAACAAGAGCTTAGCAAGTAGGCTTAGCTAAATCATTGTCATTAGGTTTCCAACAACCATGAAGTTACAATTTATAATGAAACAAGCAGTATAATTGAATTGTTCAAATCAGATTTTACAGTATGTGACCACCAAAAATAATAACTAAGACCATGAAGATTTTTTTTCACAAAATAGCACAACTTATCTACTTTCATGAAACCTCCCCTGAACCTTAAACTCACACTTTTTCTTGATGCTTTGTTATCAGTTTCAAGACATGATGCAGGATTTATTTGCCATTGCTCCATAAACTACTATTAATAATAATGGGTACAAATTGCAGCTACTTAGATTCCATTTGAATATAAGGGAATATCTGCTAACAATTTTTGTATAAGAGAGAAACATTTGAATGAAGCTTGGGAGAAAGAAATATACCATGCTTGATCAATTTGTGGAGAAATTGGCTTCAGAAGGGAGAAAGGAAAGCAAACTCTAAGAGCTCTCTGTTTTGTGTTTCAAATTAGCTGTTCCACTCATTCAGGCAGATTTGAAGCAAAGAATTGTTTCATGATAGGTATATTGATCTTCTGCTTCCTTGACAGAACTATCGATCTCCCAGGGAATCAATAGTCTTATGAAATAATTTCATAGATGCCATCATCTAGAGAGCATCAAGATTATCTTTCTCCAACCAAGCCATTACCTTCATTCAATGTGCATTTATTACTGCTGCAATCTTAATATATACCCAGAGAGAGAAACGCACAATTGAAGCTTACCAATGACACTCCTGGGTGACATACGCACTTTCTTGCTTACTGAGCTAACCTATATTTCTGCTCAGACTTCCTCAGGAGTAAACATCACTGAACTCCATTCAGTGAGTCATGTGGGTTTGCAACTCTTCTCTTCCTGCACTGTTTTTGTTCATCTTAGCTACAGTTCCACGTTTTTGCATCCAAAACCAGGATAACCCTTGTATTCCTTCCTGCAAACCTTTAGTGGTGAACAATTCTCATTTTGCTTTTTCCTCTGTGAGGGTCCCAGCACATACAGCCATATGAAAGAGGAGAGAGAAAGAGACAGAAGATTTTAAACTCTTGGGGGGAATATTACTCTTTTTTTTCCCCCTCAATGATGCAGCTTATTGGGTTAGAAGCAGGGATGAATGTCAGACAGGGCAAGGCTGATCCAAGCAGAAAATGGGATGCTATTTTAAGAGATAAAATTTGTTTGGGGTTAATAAAATTGTGCTTGCTTTTAAAAAAAAAAAAAAAAAAACCTCCAAGGACAGCAGCATACATGCAGTAGTCCACACAATCTCTAGATAACAGTATTTATTAAATTGATTCATAGGACTACTCATCTCCCAAGATGATGATGATAAACAACAATAATAAACATTTGGGCTACATAAATAAATGCATCTTGTATCTCATTCTGCCACGTGTTCAGAAGAAGAGTAATTGGTGGTTAAATGTCTATGGAGGTTCTCAGTCATCTGGATCATGATTCTCCCAAAGGTCCTTTTTTTAAAGGCAACTGGACTTTCTGATTTTTTCTTTAAGATGTTTCACTTCTCATCCAAGAAGCTTTTTCAGTTCTAACTTATTGGTGGTTAGTTTTCCTCCCAACAAGTGATATGATGTGGGTGAGAAGGGAAAGCATGGTGGAGAATCTGTCAATCTCTTTCTAAACTGTATCATGCAAAAGGAGAAACTGTTGTGAATCAATAAAAGTTACTAGCATAAATGCAAATCAGGGTTTGGAAACCTGCACACCTGATTGGCCCTTATACAACAACTAGGGATTGGTCCATAAGTAGTCCCTGATTGGCCACTATTTTGACACTTCTCATTGGTTATAAGTTTGAACTTGTTGCACATGTCATTGGTTAATAAGGTAGCAGATAACCCTATAAAAGGGTTGCTGTTGCCCATAGCCTTGCTCTGTTCTGTTCTATTTACGATTATTAAAGAGTTGAAGTCACTGGTCAGATGTCTGGTCTCCATTATTCCCCAAACTTAACACTGGCGACGAGGATGGGATGCGGAGACCGAAGAGCTGACTGAGTTACAGAGCAACCAACAGAGCACGTGGTCGAACACGCACCATCAACGGCAACATGGCCAGCGGTGCCGTACCACCCGCTCCATTCAACCCAGAAACCGAAGACTGGGAGTCATACATGGATCGGTTCCAGATGTTTCTGGAGACCAACAATTTGAAAGATGCAACAACCGGCAAAAAAAGAGCTATCTTTCTAACTCACTGCGGGCCTACCGTGTTTAAAATGGCAAAATCACTTGCCAAGCCAGCCGAAGTAAAGAGATGGACTGGGACGTCCTCGAGCCTTTACTACGGGCTCACTACGCGCCCACCGTGCCAACCTTAGTCAGAAGACACGAATATTACCAGAGGGACCAACGGAAGGGCGAAAGCCTTGCCAATTACATCGCGGACCTCCGCAACCTTGGAGGCCTCTGCGGATTCGCCGACTTAGAAGAAGCCCTCCGGGACCGCCTGTTCTGGGCCTAGAAGACGGCACGATCCAGAGCAAAATTATGGCTAAGGGGACATCAGCCTCACCGATGCCCTTAAGAAGCCTCGGCAGCGGAGGCGACCAAGAAGTCGGCAGCCCGAATGCGCCGCACCAACGCACCGCTACGTCAACTCGCCAATGATACCTCGCCTCGCTCAGAGAGACACCCGGTATCGACTCACCACGAAGACCTAGAATCCCCATCAGAAAGCGATGAGGAAGAGGTCAACCGACTCGAACGGACGAGACCAGTTCACACAACCCTCATCCCGACCGTGTGCAGGATGTGGGGCGAATCACCCACGATCCAGCTGCAAATTCCTCGACGCACTCTGCCGCAATTGTGGGAGCAGGTCACATCGCAAAGGTTTGCAGAAGCAAACAAAACTCCAAACCCCGACAGGCGAATGCCAATCTTCAGGATTCTTCGGCACACACCGAGAAAAAACTGAACCACCAATGGGGAAACCACTCCTACAGAAACAAGCCGTCCACCACTTCCACCAGGCGTGAAGAGACCCACCAAACAATCACCATAGGCCACACTACATCCCTTGATGCCGGGAAAATCCGAGTAAAGGTCGCCATCGAAAACAAACCTTGCGTGATGGAGGTAGACTCGGGATCTTCCCTCTTGATGGTGTCGTGGAAAACGCTCCAACAGCTCATTCCAACGATTCGCCGCCAAGACCTTAACCCTCAAAGGGTTATACTCAAAGACTATCAGGGCAACCGAATTCCCGTCGCCGGGTCCCGCAGATTCCAGATCTCTTTCAAGGACCGTACCGTCGCTCTACCACTGACTGTCGTGGACCGCGACAGGCCTAGTCTTTAGGCCTTCAATGGTTCAGGCCGCTCGGAATCACTGTAGCCGGAGTCCACCGAGCCAAGAGCAGCGATTGGGAGGAGGCACTCGTGCAAGAATTCCAAGACGTTTGCCGAACGGACTAGGCAAGTACAAGGGGACCCCGATCTTGTTTAACTTGAACCCTGAGATAGCACCCATCCGCCTTAAGCCGCGTCGGGTGCCATTCGCCTTGAAGCCTAAAATCGACGAACAACTCGATAAGCTAATAGCGCAGGGCGTGCTGGAACCCACCGACCACGCCCGCTGGGAAACTCCGAGGGGACCTTGGTCCCGTATTCATATTGACTTTGCGGGGCCTACCAAAGGACACACTTTCCTTATTACTGTCGACGCCTATTCAAACTGGCTCGAGATCCATCGAATGAACACAACTACAACGGACTCAGTTATCAATAAATTAAACAGACTATTTGCCACACACGGGTTTCCGGACGTGTTGGTCTCGGACAACGCCCACAGTTTACTGCATTACCCTTTGAAAAATATCTTGCTGATCGGGGCATCCGCCATGCGCTAACCTCGCCCGCGCACCCTGCGGCGAATGGACGTGCAGAACGCATGGTACAATTTGTAAAAAGACCCTTCACAAAATGGAATTTGGCAACATCGTGAGAAAATCAATCGAATTCTCTTGTTGCAGCACACGCCCACAGCGTGACCAACAAAACGCCCGCTGAGCTTCTTATGGGGCGGAAACTACGATCGCACCTTGACCGGCTCCACCCCGCATTCGCACCGGAAAAGCCTTTCGGCTCCAGCAGCAAATGCCGGGAATTTAAGGTAGGCGATTTAATCTTTGCCAAAAACTTTTCCGCGACCCGTTATGGATACCCGCAACCGTTACCCACCTTACCGGGCCTAGATCTTACCGCCTGCTAACGGACGATGGGAGGGTGTGGAAACACCACATAGACCAACTCCGATCGAGATTACCACCTAGCACCCATGACTCCCGGGTTCACCAACTCAAGGGGAGGAAATATCGAGGACATTGACTTTGATATGACAAATAGCAGGCCAACGGAAACCCTACGGCCCAGCGAAACACCGGAACATGAAGCGGGGAGGGAGTTGAATTTTCAGGGAACTTTAATACGGGGAAACCGAACTGCAAAACCCGAAGAAACACGGAGTAGCAGAGACAACCACAGTGGAAGCAGCACGGAATCGCCGTGCAGCGAAACTGAATTTAATAAAGATCATCCAAACGCTCCACCGAACCGGACCTTAGACCAAACCGGTGGAGCCACAGAATCATCCAGACAGACCAAGCGGCCTGTCTATCTTGAGATTTTATTACAGCTCCTCAAACGGAACCCAAGGGGAGGGGTGTTGTGAATCAATAAAAGTTACTAGCATAAATGCAAATCAGGGTTTGGAAACCTGCACACCTGATTGGCCCTTATACAACAACTAGGGATTGGTCCATAAGTAGTCCCTGATTGGCCACTATTTTGACACTTCTCATTGGTTATAAGTTTGAACTTGTTGCACATGTCATTGGTTAATAAGGTAGCAGATAACCCTATAAAAGGGTTGCTGTTGCCCATAGCCTTGCTCTGTTCTGTTCTATTTACGATTATTAAAGAGTTGAAGTCACTGGTCAGATGTCTGGTCTCCATTATTCCCCAAACTTAACAGAAACCCTGCTCTTCTTCGTTATTTAGGCAAAATAAATCTATGGAGCAATACAATGTATATTAATATACTTTCCTCCCCCGTCAAGAATAAGAAGAAAGCATATTTTCATAACTGTGAGGAAGAGTCTCCATTTTAGATATTAGTCAACAAGACTGAGCAAAGCTAATTTTGGGTAATAAGAGATGAACTAGCTCAACTTGATTTGGTGCTGGTTTATTAATGTTTTCGGACAATATTTTTTAAAAAACATTCTGTAGCTCACTGTCAGCTTCCAATGATAATAAAAAACATAGTAATAAAGTTCAGTACATGTTTATTATAGTGGACAATGGATTTGGTAAAGCCAAAATGAACAAGGAGGCACAGAGGCCAGTGAATGAATGGGGAGGAGGTATTTCCATAGCAGAGTTGCTGGTCTAAAGGGAGACAAAAAGATCTCTGTCCTTGATGAATATACACATAGGTAGGATTCTTAGTTTTCTACCTAGGCAGTTTTCTACCTCTTTGTTTTGATACCTATTGCTGGAAATCAACAAACCATGCCAACAAAACGTGCATAAGTGCACCAAAACTCGCCTACCGTCCCTGTCCTATTGTTTCTTTTTTTTCTTATTCGTATCCATTTCATGTATTTATAACCATGTTTATACTTATACCTGTTATCTAATAATTGTTTAACAAAATAAATAAATAAATAAATAAATAAATACTGTCGCTGACATGCACAGAAATGTCCTGCCATTCTATATATAATGACAAAGAAAGATTTATTTTGATGTGCTAAATATGGGAATATACAGCCATAGAAATATATCAGTTGTGATCAGTCACTGCAGGGAAATAAAAATAATTCTGTGTAGACTAGATTATTTCAGCTTTTCACAGTCTACTGTAAATCTTGTCTAACATTATCAATTTCATTGACAATTTCAAATTAAAATTATAGAGCGGTTTCCTTCTAAAAAACATCTTATTAAAAAACATTATGATTTCTTTTCTTTTTATTATGTTGTTTGTCCCTGAGTTTGCAATGCAGCTAATACATTCTAAACTGAAAAATTATGGAAGCTCCATTGAATTCAAATATTTATAGCACTGGAATACTGGTAAAAGGGACGCATTTCTTCTTTAAAAATCTGTACCGCATTTCATTTCCACCTCTTTTTATATGTCTCATGCATGCTGACCAGGATCCCAGTTCATTACATTTCCTATGCTAGGTCATAAAGAATAAAAATTTACAAATCTGCAATTAAAAACATTATTTTTATCTGCTATCTCTGAGTTGAGCAGCAGATAATCAGTCACCTTTGATAGCGTCTTGAAATAATTTTGTCCTGATAAATGGTTGTTTTCTCTACCTACACAAGTAGCCTATATATTTATTTAAACTGGAGCATTGCTGACAGTTAAAGTTTTTCACTAGTTCACAATTAATATGCAAGCGTCTGAATCTCTTTGCCATTAAAAATTTACATGTTTAATTAGAGTTATTGGATATTACCACCTCTCCATTCAGAATGCAAGAATGCAAGAATGCATGTTTATTGCACCAGATCCTATTTCTAGCAGTTCCTTTGACTATGAGAATCATTGTTTCTTTGAAACCAGCTACAAGTACATGAGAACCTGCAACCGTGGTGGTTTTATCAGTCTGTGACTTTGATCCATCCAATTGACACCATTGTGCACATGTCTTTTTTATAAGATAGAGGTGTCTGACACCATTCCTATATGCTATTTCTGACCAATTTTGCTGGCATTTAATTTGCAGTAGAATGCAGTTTTGCCAATGCACTTGATAATCACCACAATGAGAATGTTTAGACTGTATTTGTTTTACGCTTAGACTTTAAAAAAAACAATCCAGTATGAGAATGCAGATTTATTTTTCAAATTAGAGCTAGGGTTCATATTTGTAAATTCATGGTTAACTGTGTTGCACTAAATTTAATCACATGCATGGGAGTTGTTCATATTTTGCATTATTGCAAAAAAAAAAAATCAGACAATTCTGAAAGTTGTAAGATCAGGAACTGAACTAACCTTAACCACTAAATAAATCTTCTTGCAGGTTCTCTGTATTTATTTATTTATATACAGGACTTATGTGGCTGCCTGTCTCATATAACGCCACTAGGCAGTTCATAACAATCCATAAAGCATAGTTAAAAACAAAGTTACTCTTCCCCTCCCCTCCTCCAAACCAAAATATCCTCACAGGTTAACACCCAACTTAGCCCAATGCTTGGGAGAAGAGCCAGGTCTTCACAGAATTCCAGAAGGCTAAAAAGAATAGGGATCAGGGGTGAAATTTAACCACCTCACACCACCTTGGGAGAGGTGGTAGGGACAATTTGAATCAGTTAGCCCTGCCCCCTCCTGCCCTTCTTCCATTTAGAGACTGAGTTCCACCAAGCCACACCCACCAAGCCATGCCCACCAAACCAGTAGGGAAAAATTTTGAATTTCACCCCTGATAGGGATCCTTTGATCTCGGGTGGGAGACTGTTCCAAAAGACTGGGGTAGCCACCGAGAAGGCTTGTCTCCAAGATCCTATCAAATGGTTAGGATTATAGTTATGGCTACATGGCCTTACTTGTTTCTTGTGACTTCTTTGCTAGAATAACAGTTCTAGCTCCATCAAAAATTATTTCCTCTGATACTATAAATCTTTTGTCTTCAGACAGTGGGCTGAACGCAGTAGGCATTTGGACAGGTAATTGTATAAAGTTCACTGATGCCTTTCCTTCTGAATCAGAAGAAGTTAATAAGGTTTACACTCAAGAAAGAGATCAGAAAGGTGCTCTGGGATATGCAATACTGCTTCATAAATCTCCTTTATTTAAAATTGAATCCAGGTGGGCCAATGTTTTTTGATTCCCAATAATACGTATTAAACTTGTATGCTGCCTAACTCCCAATGATTCTAAGTGGCTCATCACAATCAAATGATAAAATTATAATAAAATCAAGGTTTCAGGACATATACTGTATCTTGACTGAAACAAAGTAAAAATGGACACTCAGGAGTTCAGCTCTTTCATTCTTGATCTCCCTGTGTCTCTCTTGAAGCCATCCATTTTTCCGAGAAATCCATTTTTATGCAAATGAAACTGAGAAAAGCTGAAAAGGTAGAGATTAAAAGTAATCCATGTACTTCTTTTATTTTTACTGTGGATTAGAGCCCCAAGAGTCAATCATTAAAATATGGGTTTTATGACTCTTAAAATTAAATTGTGTGGTTTACTTTGTCTTACATTCACTGTAAAAATGGGTGAAATTACATGATCACACTGTTAAAAAGCTTTGATTTACCTACATTTTTAAACTGAATTTCCTCTGTGGCTTTCAGTTCAAGCCCACACAAACAAGTATGTAAACTAATGTATCTGGAATCCATCTCAGATTTCACACAAACAAGTATGTACGTTCATCAAAGAAGCAAGCCAGAAGCCAGGACAAAAGAATGACTAATACAGGCTGTCACAATTATTAAGTAAAATAAGGCACAACAAAATTAGAGAACATTCAGGGGAAATGCAACAAAACCATTATATGCAAAGTGATGTGCCTTACTGTGACCTATTCTGTTACACTAAGATCAGATGTCTGCTAATTCTATTTTGACTTCAGTGCCAGGTTTTGCTACTTGCTCAAAGAAGGCATATTCAATTTTTAAAAGTGGGTATGCCCATTTTTAGGAATCTTAAGAAATGAAATGTTAGATTCTGAGCATGGGTGCAGGGAACGGAGACGAGTCAGAGAACTAGTGAACTTCAACTCTTTATTAAGGATTAAGAACAGAGCGTGAAAAAACCTTGGGCAGCAGCAGCTCTTTTATAGAGCTGGCTGCTGACCCGTTAACCAATGACTTGTGTCCAAATGCTTAACTTTTGCCCAATGAGAGATGTTCAACTAATAGCCAATCAGGTTGCTCCGTAAGGACCAATCTCTGTTCGCTATCCATGGGCCAATCAAAGGTGCAGGATTACAAGCCTGCTTATCATGAGGTTGATAAGTTTTAATAAATAGTTTTTATTAGTTCATAACACCCCTCCCCCCTAGGTTCCATTTGAGGGGTGCGGTAACATACTCGCGTAGATATGCAGGTCGTTTCACCTGCCTGTTCAATTTTCGCAGTTCCACCGGTTTTTGTCTGCAGTCCGATTACGGTGGAACGCTTTCAAGGTTTTCTGGTACGGCTAGTTCCGTTTCTGCGGGAGGACTCGGCGCGGCTCTCGTTGTTGTTATCCCAGTCTCCTAGGCTTACTTCCGGGTCCCGTGGGCTTGCCTCCCTCGTGCTATTTCTGGGCGGAGATATCAACCCGCTCCCTGATTCTTCTTCAGGTTGCATGTTTCTTCGGTTAGGTTGCTGGGTCCCCGTGATTATGTCGTCATCTATTCCGTTTTCGGCCTCCTCGATATCCCCTCCCCCCTTAGTTTGTGAATTAGGGAAGTCACGGGAGGTGGGTACCAATCTGGATCGAAGTTGATCTATATGGCGTTTCCATGCTCTCCCATCATTAGTCTGTAGGCGGTAGGATCTGGGGCCGGTGGGTTGGGTAATAGTTGCAGGGACCCATAATGGGTCGCCAGAAAAGTTTTTAGTAAACACCAAGTCGCCTACCTTGAATTCGCGGCATTTCCCGCTAGATCCTAAGGGTTTTTCTGGTGAATAAGAAGGATGGAGGCGGTCGAGGTGAGAGCGAAGTCTCCGCCCCATTAGCAGTTCGGCAGGCATCTTATTTGTGATGCTGTGTGGGGTGATGTGTTGGAGCAGGAGTATTTGGTTGAGTTTGTCGTCGATGTCCCCATAGTCCATTTTATGTAGGGTTTTTTTGACGAATTGTACCATTCGCTCCGCCCTTCCGTTAGCCGCAGGGTGCGCTGGCGAGGTGAGCGCGTGGCGGATGCCTCGGTCTGCTAGGGCCGTGAACTGGGGCCCATTATCAGAAACTAAAACATCTGGTAACCCTTGCGTTGCGAATAATTTATTCAGTTTATTAATGACTGACTCTGTTGTGGTTGTCTTCATCTTCTGGATTTCTAGCCAGTTTGAATAGGCGTCAACTGTTAATAAAAACATGTATCCTTGGTGGGTCCCACAAAATCAACATGGATACGGGACCACGGACCCCGAGGGGTTTCCCACTCGGTTGGCGTTGCTTTAGGTGGGGCGTTGCTAATGTCTTGGCACTTCTGGCACATGGTTACCCAGGCTGCAATCTGCTTATCGATGCCCGGCCACCACGCGTAGCTTCGTGCAAGCGCATTCACGTGCACGATGCCCAGATGTCCCTCGTGTAATACTTTTAAAACAGTCTGTTGTAGCCTCTCTGGGACGACTACTCTATTCCCCCAGAGAACGCAACCTCTCTGGGAGAAAAGCTCTGTCTGCCGATTCTTGAATGGTGCGAAATCGTCGTGGAGTTGGTCAGCTGGCCATCCTCGTTCGACCTAGCTGAGGACTCGTGCCAGGACAGGATCCCGTTTTGTCTCGATCGCGATGTCTCTCGCTGTTAGTGGCGGCGAGTGCAGCGTTTCGATTTGGAGCGTCGTGAGGGTTGGAGCTGGGTCGTTGACGGTTTCCGGAAGTGGGGAACGGCTTAACGCATCAGCGTGGGGAATGGCTTTCCCCAGGCGATGTTGCAACAAATAATTGTAGGCAGCTAGGAACTCAGACCAACGAGTCATTCTTGGCGATAATATATAGGGGGTTGGCTTGTCTGCCGCTATAATACCAAGCAATGGTTTGTGATCTGTAACTATCGTAAATGCTCGTCCATACACGTATTCGTGAAAGAGCTTCACAGCAGACACAACAGCAAGGGCCTCTTTATCGAGTTGGCTATAGTTCCTTTCGGCCTTAGATAATGTTCATGAGAAGAACGCAATAGGTGCTTCATTTCCGTTTGGTAGTACATGGCTTAAGATTGCTCCCACTCCAAACGGTGAAGCGTCGCATGTAATAGTTAAGGGTAAAGTCTCGTTGTACTGCATCAAAACAGCGTCGGAGGTTAGTAAGTCTTTCACTTGTTGGAAGGCGCGTTCCTCTCGATGTCCCCAGACCCAGGTTGCTCTTTTATCAAGAAGTCTGTGTAAGGGCTCCACTACAGTCGCCTTCTGGGGCAAGAAAATGTTGTAGAAGTTAATGAGCCCCAGAAAGGCTTGGAGGTCTGTTCTATTTTTAGGTGTTGTGGCGTTTTTAATCGCTTTTAGCTTGTTATCAGTGGGATGGATTCCTTGACTATCGAGAAGGTATCCCAGGAACTCCACCCTCTCAGTACACAGTTGACATTTATTTTTTTTAACCTTCAGGCCGGCGTCTTTAAATTTCCTTAGAACCATTCTGAGACGTTTTTCTAAGATGTCTCTATTAGGGGAGGCGATTAAGACATCATCAAAATATGGCACGACCCCTTTTATGCCTTGTAAGAGTCTCTCCATTAAACTTTGAAAAATTCCCGGAGCTACGCTCACTCCGAATTGGAGTCTATTGCACTTAAAAGCGCCTCTATGCGTAACGATAGTTTGTGCTTCCGCAGTTTCCGCATCTACGGGCAACTGTTGGTACGCTTGTGCCAAATCCAATTTAGCGAATATCTTCCCACCACCCAGGGAGTGGAGAAGGTGTTGAACCACCGGCACCGGGTAAGCACTTTGCTGAAGTGCGTGGTTCAAAGTGGCCCGATAATTCTTAACGATCCATCTGGTTTAATGGGTGTTACAATTGGGGTTTCCCAACGGGCGTGGTCGGTTGGTTCTAAAACGCCCTGGGCTATTAATTTATCGAGTTGCTCGTCGATCTTTGGTTTTAGTGCAAAAGGCACCCGACGAGGCTTAAGGCGGATGGGAGCTACTTCAGGGTTGAGGTTAAACGATATTGGGGTCCCCTTGTACTTGCCTAGCTCGTCTGAAAAAACGTCCTGGAATTCTTGGATGAGAGACTCCTCCCAGTCATTGCTCTCAGCTCGGTGGACGCCGGCTACCTCGATCCCGAACGGGGCGAACCATTGTAGGCCTAATAAGCTAGGCCGGTCATGGTCGACGACGGTCAGTGGTAGTGATGCGATACGATTCTTGAAGGAGACTTGGACTTGGCTGGAACTGACGACCGGGATTCTGTTGCCCTGGTAATCCTTGAGTATGATCCTTTGGGGGCTGAGGTCCTGACAACGGATGGCCGGGATTAGTTGTTTGAAGGTCTTCCAGGAAACCATTGAGAGAGACGACCCCGAGTCGACTTCCATCACGCATGGTTGGTTCTCGATAGCGACCTTTACTCTGATCTTTCTTGCATCTAAGGATGTAGCGTGGCCGATGGTAATGGTTTGGTGTGCCTCTTCTCGTCTCGTTGAAGTGGCAGGTATTTTATTTCTGTAGGAGTGGTTGTTCCATTGGTGGTTCTGCTGGTTTCAATTCGCAGGATTGAATCCCGAAGACTGGCTGCAATTATTGTCCCTGCGCTTTGGACTGGACCCTCGCTTGCTTCTGCAGACCTTTGCAATGTGGCCTCTTTTTCCACAGGAACAGCAGAGTGCGTCGAGGAATTTGCAATCGGATCGTGAGTGGTTTGCCCCACAACCCGCACATTGTCGCGGAAATCTTTGGTTTTGTTGGTCTCGTTCGGACTGGAGTCGGTTGACCTCTTCCTCATCACTTTCTGATGGGGATTCCAGGTCTTCATGGTGCGCCGTTGTTGAGTGCCTCTCGGGGCGAGGCGAGGTGTCATTCGCTAGTTGATGGAGCGGTGCGTTGGTGCGGTGCATTCGAGCGGCCGACTTCTTGGTTGCTTCTGCTGCGGTAGCGTCTGCGATGGCATCGGCAAGATCGATGTCCCCTTTGGCCATGATCTTGCTCTGCACCGTCTGGTCATCTAATCCCAGAACTATGCGGTCTCGCAAAGCTTCTTCGAGGTTGGAGAACCCACAGAGGCCTCCCAAGTTCCGGAGGTCAGCGATGTAGTCTGCAAGACTTTCGCTTTTCCGTTGGTCCCTCTGGTAAAATTCATGCCTTCGGACAAGTGTGGGCACTGCGGGTGCATAGTGGGCCCGTAGGAGGGGAGCGAGGGCGTCCCAGTCCATTGATTTCACCTCAGCCAGTTTTGCAAGTGATTTCGCCATCTTAAATATGGCCGGCCCGCAATGGGTCAGGAATATTGCTCGTTTCTTGCCGGTTGTCGCGTCCTTTAAGTTATTGGTCTCCAGAAACATCTGGAACCGATCCATATACGAGTCCCAGTCTTCGTTTGCCGGGTCAAATGGAGCGGGTGGTATAGCACCGCTGGCCATATTTTTAAAAGTTAGTGTGACTGTAGCTGGAGGCACCTTCTTTACACCTAGCAATTTAATGTATGGTATGGATCATTTTGTAGTGCCATTAAATGCTGCAGAATTGAAAGAAGGTGCCCCACACTTCTGGATCAAATAAAGGTAGCACATAAAATAGATGATAAATAAATAATTATAGTAAATGAGATACAGAAAAAAATCTCAAATAAATGTGGATAAGCTACTAAAAATAATAACATGAGCTGTGATTAAGAGAATGGCAAGACTAGCCATGTGCATGCAAGTGTGTTTGGGACTGATGTTTCTCAGAAAAAAAGGTACTTTAAATCCAGGTTGAAATACCATATTACTGGAATGTTTCATTGAGCTGCATTCTATTTTGCAACACATCAGAGGAGGATATCAGAACATGATGATGGTAACATATCCTTACCATTGCTTCCATAAGTGCTGGGAGGCCTCAGGTCTTGCAGCATCATTGGACATTTGGTAGATATATTTAGCAGAATCTAGTCCTTGCCAGCATGTACCATCTTCCATGGCATTCAACTCTTCCTTTTCTAGATAATAATATTTATCAGGTAGATGTTAAGATTTAAGTTAATGCCTTTCCTTTAGAATAGTCCCTGTAATCCTTTTCTTCAGTCAGCCCCTTGTTTATATTCTAACAGATTCTTTTATTTAGTAGAATGAAATCATTGAACTGGAATCCTTGTGGGATTGAGGATCTTATTTCTCTTTTCACAGTCTTAGACCAAGGTACCTCCACATTATACAGTGAATAAATCTATAATATTTCAAATTGTAAAATAAATAAGTAGCCTTCTAACATTAAATCCTATTTCAACTGAAAATAACCATCAGTAATGTGCAGTACAAGGGGCTATCTCTAAAAACAATGTGGAAGTTTCCATTCATCCAACATTCAGTGGTTTGCCAACAAATTGTGGATGGCATCTTTAGCATTACTACATCCATGCTACAATTCTTGCATTAGTTACCTGTTTGTTTGGGAGACCAATTTAAAATTGTCACCTGTAAAGACATGCACTTTTGGTGCCAGAGACTTACAGGATCATCTGTTCCTCTCATATTTAATCCATCCCAAGTAATCATTAAGAATAAGGCTGTTGAGAGCATCTACCCTGAGGAGAGGAGGGAGGGAGGAGCTATATGATTCATGCACCTTCTCAATGGCTGTCCCCATCCTTTGGAATGCTATAATCCTGATTTAAGCAATGTCTCAGTCTCTTAGCCTTCAAAGTCCTGAAAATACTATGGTTCTGGATTTAGTTGTTGAGAGTGTTTGGGATGCCTAGGTAGTTAGTTTAGGCTGCAGTATAATCTTATTTATTTATTATAAATAGCCTTCAGTCTGTGAAGACGCAGTCTACAAATCATCAAATTAATAAATTACTTGAGAGTGGATCCTAGGATTCCCCCTCCAATTTGAGTCACATAAAAATAAGAAGGGGGCTACATAAATCAAATAAATAAGCAGATTTTCAACTAAAAATTGTTGACAAACTATCCCATATGGCATAGCTTGCCACAGAACAATTTAGGATGGTTGGCAATTCAATTTTTTATTATTTTAAAATTTTAAAATAATTTTGCTGGCTATGTCCATCTTTTCCAGGCCTCACACAGATTCTTAAGATGAATGTGGCTCACCACTCAAAAGAAAGGACAGCTGTCAGCCCAGCCCTGTCAGTGCACATTCTTTCAGTATAATTTTTCTCTGGTAATTTCCCAGCATTAACAAAAGATAAATGAAAGCAAAACAATTAATAGTAAACTGAAGTCTGATGAACATGGTTAGAATTAGTCATTTCCTAAAACTACTCCCAAAATGTGTCTGAATTACCCAGTCATAGCACAGGGACAGAGCAACCTGTGACATACCAGATGTTGCTGAACTATTGGTAGGCCCAGCTGGAAGGTACCATTAATGAGGGATGTTTGAGCAACCATTGAAATGGCACTGATTGACTATTCTTGACAAGGTAAATATTCCAAGATCTAAAAATGTAAGGAACTTACATTTCAGATTGAGCATCCAAATAACCAGGGTGCAGAATGGACTATCTAAACTATGGGCTTCATTCCCTCATGAAATGATACATAACACAATCATCAGTTGGATTAATGAGTTGAGAGGCAGCTAAAAAAGTCACTACAAACAAAATATCTCTTTCTTGGAGGCTTCTGCAAACTCTCCCTTAAAATTAGAACTGAGGTTTAAATCAGTTTGATTGGCAACAATTCTCAAACATCAGTAAAGGTTCCTAATTTTTGTACCACCTTGTTCACCTCAAAAGCAACGGTTTCCATTGCACTTTACTTACCATTTCCAAATCATCATGCCTCCCTCCATTACTGAATGCTGCCAGCCTCCCTGCTGTATTCCAGCACCATCTTCCCCTTGTCTATGTTACCACTTTTTGGTTTCATTGAAACTGTCTTCCTGAGTTAACTGCTTTTCTACTATCTTTGGCAACTTAGGAACTTCTGGATTTTCTTCTCTTCTTTTATTCATAAGCTTTATTCTTTTCTCTGATGACTCCAGGTATCGCCTTACACTCTCTAGTATCTTCTAGCCCACTGCTGATACCAGGCATCTTTTTAAAAGGTTAGTGCTCTTGACCATGAAGGGAAGACCTTTAACTAGGTCCAACTGAGAAGATGGCTCCAGGCATTTTTAGTACTTTGTGTTTATCCTTTCACAAATGTTCTTTTTAAATGTGATGCCAAAAACTGGATCCAAGGTGTGGACAGAATAGGGTAAATTACATCTTCTTTTTATTTTGGCACAATATTCTGTTGATATTGCCTGTAGCAGGTGAGCTACTATGCGTGAGAACTCTAACACTCCAAATAGAATTGTAAATATTCAGATGCTTCCCTTTTTTTTCATAAAGAACTCAAGACTGATTGCAAGGTGGTTGATGTGTAGGCAGGGAGATAAAAAAAAACCCCAAATTATTTGGAAACACCTGCAGACTGACACTGAAGCAGACCAGCAATAAGTTATACTGGGAGAACATAAAGTTTTTTCTTTCCAATTCTTCAGGAAATACAGTAAATGGAATAACTAACCATACAGTCAGTAAACAAAAGATACAGTAGGAGAAAGGAGCCCAGATGATCCAAATCAGAGGAGCACAAACTGGGAAAGAGATACCAGTAGCAGATGAAAGAGAAAAGAAAGAAAAGCAGTGTTAGAAAAGGCACCTTTGTATTGGGCCTCATTCAGTACAAACCTCAGAGGTCAGGTACTAAAATTAGGGAAAGAGTTTGAGTAGAGTGAAAATAGTACCGGTAGCTTTCTCTATCACTTCCATTACTGTAGAGCAAAAGCAGGTAGGATACCTAAGGAACACAATTAGGATTCCAAAACCAACACATTAGATAAGCATTTGGGGGAGAAGAGAGATATAGAGATAAGGAAAAGAACTTTGCAATTTACAGAATATAAAATAACAGAGTTGGAAGCAACCTTGTAGGTCTTCTAATTCAACCCTCCCACAACCCCTCCATCCAAGTAGGAAACCTATAGCATTCCATGCAAATGACTGTCTTCTTAAAAACCTCCAGTGTTGGAGGAGCCACAACTTCTGGAGGCAAGCCATTCCATGGATTAATTGTTGTCATTGCCAGAAAATTTCTTCTTAGTTCTAGGTGGGATCTCTCTTTGATAAGTTTCCATTTGGTCCTTCTTGTCTTGCCCTCAGGTATTTTGGTTGCCCTCAGGTATTTTGGTTGTCCCCCTCCTTTTGTTACAAATTTGAAGACAAATAACTGTTAAGGTATTCTTTAGGAGTTCATTTGTACTCTGTTTCTATTACACGTACTCTCACTTTTACATACTCTCAAACTACGTCCTCTTATTATTATAAACTGTTATAAACATCAATAAAGAGCATTTCAGTTATCTTCTGGCTCCATCTGTATCTGCATCAGCCCCTCTTTTAATTCATTCTCTGATACAACCTAGGCCTGCTTTTGAGTTTCTTTGCTTCAAACTTTTTGGACATTCATCTTGTGATATGCCCAGACAATGTTGACATATCTCTAATCAGTAATCTTCCTCATCCTATACTGTACTTACAGTATTGTTTTAATTATTGGTCTCCTCTGAAAATTTTCCAATTTTTCTAGTTAGTCAAGATCTCTTGTTGTCCAATGAGCTGCATGAGCACAAATTGAATTCAATGGACTTTATAAATTGATATAAACTCCATAACATTTAGCATCACAGAACCCAATATTAGTTTTGCCAGGAAGAATTTTCTCTGTCAGTAGGATGGTATTGGCTATAAATCAGATTGGTGTATTACAAGCAGGAGGGAAAAATCCAGCAGCTCTACAGTTTTGCAAAGACTGACTTTCCAAAAACAGCATGACAGCAATCCTTTTGAGATCTACAGCTGGGGAAGTGGGATAGGGCTCTAGTTGATGATGTAGCACAATTTTTCAAAAGTTAAAAAGAAGTGAAAAACTGAGAATGACTCTAGTTAAGTAGACATGTAGAAGTCAAAACATAGAGAAGAGTTTTAGAATATTCATGGCAAATTACAGAATTCTAAAAGTGGTGTTGATATATCCCACTAACTTTCAAATGTTAGGGAACTAACTAAATGTTAGGGTATAGATCAGTATTTTTCAAATGTGAACAACATACTGGCTGGGGATTTCTGAGAATTGAAGTCCACACATCCTGAAGCTGTCAAATTTGAATACTGGTCTAGGACTTATTGCTCTTGGCTTAATTTCAGAAACTTTCTTCAAGCAATCTATCTTGTAGGCAGGTATCAAAGAATGTGGGTCTGCCTACTTTTGGCAAAGGTCCTGCCCATCACCATTATGTGGCACAATACTATCCTTGGGGGTGGGGGTTACATTAGCAAGATGGCAGATGGAAAGTCACAGCACAAGCCCAATCTTTTTTAATAGACACAATGCACATATCAAAGAGGTAGAGACTGCATGTACTAAAGGGAGGTATGATGGTAAAAGTTGGAGTAAACAGACCATTTGTCTGATTTGATACAAGAGAGGGTTGCATCATATGTTTCTATGTCAGAAAGCAATATAGGGAGGCAACACTTGCCACCTGTCCTACTTATATATCTCTAAGAAACACCTTCTTGGCAACTATGAAAAAAACAGATATTAAATTAAGAAGGAATCTCTTTACTGCCCTGTACAGAGGATTTAGCAATGCCAGTTCTTGTCAAACCACAGGTTTCAAAAAAGCTGTGCAATATCATCAGTCAGAACCCTGTCATACCACAACCCACTCAGCCTGCAAGTCATTCCCAATGCAACAAAAATCTAACTTGCTTTTCTTCATTTTGTCCTCAACCAACTGCAGATTCAGAAACTCACATCTGCAGGCTAATTGAGTGTGAAATGCAAGCTGGGAGCATGGCAGTCCATCTTCCCAAACTTGTAGAGCAGCTAAAATAAGAGCCTATAAAGTACACATCAAAATATTTCTGACCAATAACTTCCAACCTCTGCCTAAAGAGGTCCAGTAAAGAAGTACCCACCAATTTCCTAGGTAACTGGTTCCATTGTCAAGCTGCTCTTATTGTTGGTATTTTTTTCCTGACATCCCCTGGAATTTGTCTTCCTGCAATTTAGATGCATTATTCTGTGTCCTGCATTCTGTGATGACAAGAGAACAGACTTGTCAATATTTTGTATAACATCCCTTCAGATACTTCATCCTATCCCCAAATAGTTGTCTTTTCTTAAGGTTGAACATATCTAGTTCCATCTGTCTTTCCTTCTAAAACTTACTTTCCTATCCAATGTTCTCCTTATAACGCTTATTCCACCTGTTCTAGCTTAATTGAATCCTTTTTAAAAAAAAAAAAAAATCACATCTTCCAAATTGCAGCATAAACCTTTTTTTTTTATATACCTTTTGGACACCTCTTGTGCATTGTGTCCTGTGATTATTCATAATTCTCATGAAATTTATTTCTTTGTTCTTTTACAGCCATGTTCATTACAAGAAGGTGAAAACATCTGAAGTTAAAAATAGCTCTCCTGAATAACAACTCATTTATTCCTAGTTCTTACAGTTTATAGAAACTGCATTTTATAAGACTATAGTACTTTTGGGTCACAGAAAAAGTGAGCAATGCCAGATTTCATGTTGTTCTTAAATTAAGTAGCATAAATATGGGGGTGTCATATTATATTAGCAAAGTATGCAAATGATGCTCAACTTTTCAGATACTGGTGAATTTGATATTAAATAATGTTAATGCATTATTCAAGTACCAAATAATCTATTAATTCAAGTGGCATCTGATAGTTCATGCTATTGTTTTATAGTGAACAATATGCGATTTGGGTATTCAATTATATTTTCTCCTTTAAACTCAGGGTAATAGATCTGGAATTAATCAACTTTGAAATAAGCTCATAATCAACCAAATACAAATCAATGAATGTGATAATGCTCTTTCAAAATTACATTGATATATAAAAATACTGAAGTTACGTTTGTAAAAACTAATCAAGCTGGTGATTATCATATGTTTTTGCTGTTAACAAAAACTGCTAAAGTGGATTTAGCATTCATCTTATGAATGCTTTTAAACTGCTGTCTTTATCAAAATTCAGAGGTGGTGAGCATTCAGAGTTGTGTTGTCCATTAAATGTTGTTTTTCCCAAATAAACAACTGAGAAGGATCAGTATAAACATCTATGAGTTATACTTTCTTTAATAGTTCCTGTTGAAAATGTCCATACTTTGCAGGAGCAACTGGATGATAAAACTCATATTCAAACTCAGAGTTTCAGGTTTCATCCTCACCATCACCAATTAGAAGAATTCAAGCAGCACAACAAGGAAATCTCTCTGCTGGACACTCTGGAGACTTGCAGCAAACTATACATTTTACTGACCCATATGAGGAATCTGTTTATCAGAAGAGAAAGCTAGAAGAGATAGAAATCATATATAGAAAAGTAGATTGTGAAGAGGAAGACATAAATACTTGCTTAGGATATTTAGTCTAATCCATCAGGATTCATTCTGTGTGGGTTTTAAAGAGTGACTCCTGTAATGCCCCTGTTGGAATCTGACTCTGAGGAGAAAGCTGAACAGCTGACAGGGAGTGGGAGTGTGGCTCTGTTGGCTGTGGAAGAAACTGGGGAAGGGCAAAGCCCGATTGGGCAGAGCAGGAAAGAGGTAGAACAAGTGAGAGAGAATTCACAGTAAGACCCAGGCCTACCCCCTCTTCATCCTAGGGCACGCAGGGAAGAACAGAGAAGAGAGCAACGTGGGTTGCATGGCTTAGGGGGAGGAAAGGTCTCTGATTCCCTTCATTAGCTGAACCCCCAACCAATGAGAACACACCCCCACCCAATCAGAACACAGCCAAGCCCCCACCCAATCAAGTCACACCCCCACTAGCAGTTAAAAGGAAGAAGCAGCTGCAAGCTCACATCACTCTGAGAAGCACAGAGCTGAAGACAGAAGCCTGAAGATGATGAATGAGACTTCATCGAAACGTTGCCTAGATACTTCCAATCTTACGCGGGAGAAAACCCGAATATATATAATAAAATTTTAACAGCTGATGCTTTTGAACAAGTACCTAATATGAAATTGTAATCAATATTTGCTTGTAATTAAAATGTAAAAATGTACAAATTAACATTTGATATTAGAAGATTCTATTTTAATTCACCATACATTCACAATGTATTTAACCAATATTATCTTTTGAAATTTCAGACTATTAAATTTTTACTTTAGAATATCAGGTTTTGGGTCAAATTTCAGTATCTAAATATATACTGCGTAATTTGAAATCTTACTGAATTTCAGTTTTCCTAAAAAGTGTTGTTTCTATTCTAGAACCAAGCAGTTCTGCTATTATTATTATGGTTGGTCACATGGCTGACCATGTGACCAACCATAATAATGTTGATGTTTAGTCTGGATTTTATCTACCTGTTGAGTCCTTCCCAAGGACTGGGATAGGCAGATGTTGTTTGATGGTGTTAAAGGTTGCAAGCTGTTCCAGCTAAAGTTTCCTTTTGCAATTGACTGGTGGTGATTTTGTCAATGCCAATGGTGTTCAAGTAGTGTTCCAGGGTTCCTATTGCTATTGGTACTTTTGATTGTTTTGGCTATTGTTATTATTCCACATTTTTATATATTTTGGTCAATTCAAGGTGGTGAACATACCTAATATCCCTATCTATCCCCTATTTTCCCCACAACAAGCATATGAGGTAGGTTGGAAATAAGGAGGAATTTCCTGACAGTAAGAACAATTAAGGAAACAGCTTACCTCCTGAAATTGTGAGTTCTCTATCACTGGAAGTTTTCAAGAAAAGATTGGACAACTATTTGTCTGATATGATGTAAGGATTCCTGCCTTGAGCAGGGGTTGGACTAGAAAATGTCCAAAGTCCCTTCCAGACCTTTGATTCTATGAGCTTATGAAATAAGTTTAAACCCCCTTACAGATACCAAAAATTCAGAGTTTGAAAAGAAATTACATTGCTGGTATTCTTCCTGATTATTTGGAAACATATACAGGGAAATTATGCATTGACATGTCATCAGTAGTAAATTGCTTTAATAGCTTGTTTGTTAAACTAACACCTACAAAGCTGTTTACTTCATTAATTTGCAGATTTGATCACATACAAACATTAAAGCAATTTGAAGGCCCGGGGAAAATGTCATCTACCATAGCACAGGAAAAGCAAAAGGGAACCCTTTAATACTTTTGAAACTATGCTAGGTGAAAAGGTAGGTAGGTGGTGAGTCAGCCTCTAGTGAGTGTATGAGACAGACAAGGAGAGATAGGCACACATTTGCATTCAGTCTGAGCATACATATTAACTTTGGAGAAGATGCTTTCAATACTGACCTTGCAGCCTGCAATTTTCTCCTGAGAAGGCTACATACCTTGCACCTCAAATACAGCTGAAGCCTGTGATCTGATGGACTTAGTCACAAAAGCTTACACCATAATAAATGGCTATGTGCACATCTAGACAGCTGGTTTAATGTATTTTCCTCCAGTCCCTATGGCAGCACAAAATATGCCAGCATAAATTTTCTTTGTTGACGCAGCCAATCTCTACTCTGCCTCCTTAATGGGGCCAGTGAGTGGGGCTGCTGTAACAGTTTATTGCAAAGCAAGTTACAGTATTGCAATTGGTGAATGCCCCTGCCAGTAGGAAAAAGATCCACCAATCACTGTCCCTATTTTAGGCTGGGAGTGAGGGAGTGGGGAGAGGAGGAAGTGAGTTTGACAGATGATGGAATGGTGGATTTAATCATCCATTGGAATTTGGGGGAAGGGCTTTCCACTTTATTATTCCACTTTATTGCTTTATTGGGAAGCCTCTACCACCTGTGGATCATTCACAGAGCCTAAATCATAGTGGTGGAGTAATGGAGTTACATATAAGTAGATCTTAGAAAAGGACAAAAAATACAGGAGATAATTTCAAAGGGAAGTTTGGGATAAGGGATCATATTATCCCTTAATTAATACAAGACAATACAAAGCGAAATAATGTAGTCCCAATACATATCAAAACTTTGCATCTTCTATCATTCCCTCCCATGAATGAGGGGCTGGATCTCCCAAAAAAGCAGGAAGATCTCTATTTTGAAGACAGTTTTCAACACAACCAGTGGATCATCTATAATCCTTGATCCTCTGAGTGGATAGAAGGAATTCAGCTATGTGATCAGTAAGACATTTTTGCTGCCTGTCTTCCCTACCATAGAAAAGCAGGCTGGTTAGGAATTCCGGGGATTGAAGTCCACACATCTTAAATTTGCCATGGTTGCAAAACACTGTTCTAAGGCACAGGACCTAAAATGGTGTAAGGCAGATCATTTCCAAAACACATTACAGACCGCAGTCAGTATTGGTGTTCTTTTTCTTAGCAGGAATGCTGATAAAAGGAAGGTATGGGCACAGATAAAGGCCATCTCTGTCAAAAGCAACCAAGGATAGTTGTTTGTTAAGTCATGAATGGCAACAAACCCATCTGAGTATCATAATATATATGACTATTTCTCAGTCTGTCATAAAGATACACAAGGGACAGCAGGATTGGAACTGACCCTGAAAAAGCCTCTTTACTAAACAGTTTTAAGGGACTGGAGAAAAGGGAATTGTAACTTTAACACTGTTGAGTAGCTTGGGAGAGAAAGGGGAAGATGGATTGCTCAGATTCTAGTTTCCTATTAATGATGAATCAAATAAACTAAGGTAGGCAGAGGAATTGCAAAGGAGAATTTGTCTTCAGAAGCAAGAACAAAGAGAGTCAGATGTGCAAATAGAATTCCAAATATTAAAATGCCATGCCAATGAACTTTCCTTTTCTCTCAGAATGAATACACCAACTTAAAAACCTGCTGGATTAGGTTAAAAATCCATCTAGTTCAGCATTCTGTTTCATGCAGTGGCCAGACTCCAAAATCAGCTCAGCCTTATCCAATTCAAGGATGTATGGAGAATCATTTTAATCTGATTGAGTCAAACAGGTAGGATTTCTAAGTTTGAGAATCTTAGATATATCTGTTTCATGACTTTTACCAAATTTTCTTTGAAACCCAAGATTCCTCCAATATTAGTATCCATTGCAGCTGATGCTAACTTCTCTAAAGTATATTTTCTTTCAAATCAAAAAATTAACCTGCAATTATGGGGGGGGGGGACGTCATCTAAAACCACTGCAATCATTTTCATTTACCTTAATTTCTGAGTCCCAGATTGCAGTGGGTTTAGGTAAGTAAAGATATATTATGTTAGAAGTGGAACTGTAATTCATGTGGTTTCACAGTGACCCCCCTCAGTGAGGTCTGTCAATGGTATATGTACAATTTACCTTCGCTATACAGGTATTACATTATAATATGCATCCATGTATAAGTTTTACATAACTTATACACACACATGCCCACCGGACATATACTTTTTGGAATAGGGAGAATGTCTCTGTTTTTATTTAATACAGGTAGTCCTTGACTTACAACAGTTCATTTAGGGGCCGTTCAAAGTTAGAACAGAACTGAAAAAAGTGACTTATGACCATATTTCACATTTACAACTTTGTAGTATCCCCATGATCAGGTTATCAACATTCAGATGCTTGGCAACTGACTCATACTCATGTGTCCCAAACTCATGTGATTACCTTTTGCAACGTTCTGACAAGCAAAATCAATGGGGAAGCCAGATTCCCTTAACAATCATGGTACTAACTTATCACCTGCAGTCATTCACTTAATAACTGTGGCAAGAAAGTTTGTAAAATGGAGAAAAATTCACTTAAATGTCTCACTTAACAACATACATGTTGGGTTCAATTTTGGTCATAAGTCGAGGACAATCTGTACAATATACTTGACTAGCTTAATCCTTAATGAGAATTGTCAAATATACTTATCCAGGTGTTATTCTATGGTCTTCAAGCCCTCTGCAGGGAACAGAACTCATGGATCATTGCATTCTCAGTATGCTCATGATGTAACCAAGTAAGCCAAAAGCAAAGTTTAGTGCTCTATATTGGACAGAAAAGAATGTGGCTGCCTTGGTTACAGTTGCTATAGAAAGGAGATTTCAGTCTAACACTTTATAGATATAATGAGGAGATAGTAAATTACCATTTGGATTATTCAAGGACACAACATTTCATTAGAAGTATCATAAGGAACATGACGCATCACATTTTATTTGAGTTTTTTGAGAAGGAAAATATAAATTTAAGGATTAAAAGTATCACTCTCAGAGGAGATAGGATTGCAGCTGAAGGCAGCAGAATTTGGAGACAGAGGAGGGGCAGGTTTTCTACTCTGAGTAACCTGCATTGGAACAGGATCTGGAACCTATAACTGTTGGTGTAAGGAGCTCTGAGCTGAGACTGAAGTCTCAAGCTAATAGCAGAGCTACCTAGCACCAGGTTTCAGAAAGAATCTGACCAAAAGTAGCATGAACAAAAAGAGATTAAAAAACTGAATTGTCTTGCAAGCTAAAGATAAAAAAGCAAAGAATTATGACTTGTTTGTGTCTATTTTAATTAGGCCTATGGTTTAGCTAAGATTACGCTTAAGGAAAATACATTTTAACCATTTTATCACTGGAACATAAAGGTTTAATGAAGCCTGTGGTAAGTGACCACTGTGGTTCTTGGCATGCCCCTTGATGACCACTAGAATTGCTATTACATCTGGTTTTTTTTAACCCTTTATGAAGGAGGAGGAGGAGGGCAGGCTAAGTTCACTGCCTTGAAAACACAAGAAGGAGGTAAGTTGATACCAGGTCCAGAAAAGAACTATATAACACAATCCATTCAAAGTTGGATTGTGTTCTTTATTAGATATTCGCCACTATTGCAACATTCTTTATTTACATACACCATACAGACTAAACTTATAACACCCTAATTTAATTGGTATAGCTTGGGAGATTGTAGGGAGTAGCTATCCTAAATCTCTTCGCCTTCCCACATTTCAACTCTGGATTGTACTGTCTCTTCTCTTGTCCATATCCTTGGGGTGTATTTCTTCCATTCTGGGAAGCTGCTGCATTACAGTAGGCCACCACAGATGATGATGATGATGATGATGATGATGATGATGATGATGATGATGACGATGACGACAAAGCTACTCTCAAGTCTACAGCATTATTTTTATCTACAAGAAGTTCTCTGGACTATATGGGTATTTGTGAGGGATGGAATGAAGGATTTTGGTTTAGAAATATAAGAAGATAAAAATAAATGAAGATGATAAGGAGCAATTTGTAGAGCTGAGTATGGGAGAGACACTCAACTGATTTGTCTTCTGTAAATTAGTATTTTGTGAACAACTGATCAAGTCTATTGGTAACAGCCATTTGGTAAATGTTACAAAAGTTTTCATTTACCCCCCAAAGTAGGCTACTCCTGAGTTAAGTATTTTTAATTTACAATTTGAAAAATAATTATCTATACCCTCATAAAACAATTCCCTTCAGAAACATTTTAATCCTGTTCTTCTAGAAAGGTTGCCTCAGATAATATCAATGCCATAGTTTTACCATAGTATCAAATCATTAAGGTACAACAAGATTCAGGGAAACATGTTGATGGCAGCAGTTGCCATTTTTAATTATAGTTAATATCTACTTAGGACAGTTTATTAAAAACTGGGGGAAGCAATTCTGCAAGCTAAAACATTAAAATTTTAACAGAAGAAACATACCAGGAAAAATTGTGAAGCGATTCCTAAGATCTGCTATGTGTGGATGCAGTAGGGAGTGGCATTCTGTCATATTTTGCTGCAGAGACGACATCAAGAAATGAGGTATTCACTGCTCTGAATTCCTAGGAGGAATAACAGGCTACTAAGATATATGTATCAAAAGATGAAAGGTTAGAACAGCATGATTTGAGGGCATCTAGCGACTTCAGCAGACTTAGAAAATAACTAACATTTGCAGAAACAAAAAGGATATTTAGAAAAATATTTGGGTGATCAAATGTACCCTGAGGATATTCCCGCCATAAAATACTCAGTATTTGATAGAAGTGTTAATAATAAGGAAGAAAGGAAAAGAATGAAAATAATATTGCTCATTGACTGAAAAAATAATTGAACAAAAGCAAAGCATTTTATATTTTTTTCTGAAAAGAAAGAAAGAAAGAAAGAAAGAAAGAAAGAAAGAAAGAAAGAAAGAAAGAAAGAAAAGAAAAGAAAAGAAAAACTTTTGATTGAAGAGGCTAATAAAATTGCTTCAGCTTCTTTTTCTACCATTACAGCTTTCTAAGAGAAAAGGCCCTTTCCAAAAAGACATATTGCAAGCACCAAACAATCATTGGTACTCAGTCACTAGTTTAAGATACCATCAGACAGGTTTAAAACATGACCAAAGGCAATAACTCTCCCTACTGTGTGCAGAACTGTGTGTGTATTTGGTAGGAAAAAAAATAAGGCAAGGAAAGAGAAATGCTATGTGTTTTCAGAGAGAAGTAGCTATGAAAAATGAAATGTTACTGTACGTAACCAAGATGCAACAAAGATCAAATTGAACATAAAACTGATTTAACCAAGATTGCACTACAAGCTAAAACATGTCCCAAAGGTGCTTTTTCAAGAGGCAACTGGACTTTCTGGCTTTTCTTTAAAATCGTTTCACTTCTCATCCAGGAAGCTTCTTCAGCTCTGGTTGGATGGTGGGGAATGGAAGGATGTATACTCCTTGCAGACAGCTAGTCATTTGCATTCATTCAGCAGTTCTAAGAAGGCTCCACACTCAGTTACATCCCTCAGGTGACCCTGATGACACAGATAAACCTCCAGGTGGCCTTAACAACTCACTAAAAGAATGACTGTCCACTGGCTCCTCCCTCACTCCTTCCTTCCCTCCTTCCTCCCTTCCTTCTGAAAAAAGATTTCCAGCTTCAAGGACCAGCATTCTTTTTTGCCCAGGCAATAAGCTGGAGTCCTACCAAAGAAGGTGGGGGAGTTTGTTTGTACAGGCTTGATGAGAATAATACAAGAGATGTGTTCTCATAGATTTCTCTTTGTTATCCTTTGATGTCTCCCTCAATTGTCTCCAACCCCCACATCAGCTCCTTCCTCAGAGCGGCAGGCAATGAACACTCAAACTCTGCTACTGTGGCTTACTCAAAAAGAGGCTGGTATTTTCCCTTCACCATAAGTATCTTTATTTAAAACTGAGTTCTATTTTGTTCAATGAGACTCATGCCACAGTAAGGATATTTAGGGCTGGATACACACAAATATTGCCAATTCCTATTGGAAAGATAGGAGCTATTTAATTAAGTATAATGCTGGACAATCTTTGAATCATGTCAAATACCCACATGAAAGAGACAAAGCTTTGGTTCTTCTTGTTACTGAGTTGTTAAATAATTGGAAAATAAAAGGCAAGTGAAAATTAACACTTTTCTTTATTCAGCTCAATAGTATTTCACAGCTGGATGGAGAACATTGTCACACACTGACAACCTAATGCTTTGAAATTCTGGTAGATGGAATTTAGGGAGAACTAAAAACCTTAATTAGATTAATTCGGCATGTGTCCCATATTCGCTTTGCCTTTTAAAAAACAGAAGGGGCAGGAGGCTGATGGCTGCCATGCCGACAGCAGAATGTTGACATATGGCTCTTGGAATTGATCAGAGTCCTTGCCAGCAACCCATTTAGACTGTAAAATAGTGATAAAAAGTCAAATTGTCAATAGCAATAATAAAGGAGGAAAAAAGCAAAACGTTGACATGCAATATAAGCAATTATTCTGCAGGTCCAGCACATATTTGATACTGTTTTTTGCTCTTTGTTTTTCTTTCTGTATTTCTGATATAGAGGAACTGACTGAATCACCTTTTATTGATGAAACCACCCAATATTTTTAATCCAAGGAGGAGGGGAAACAAGAGGAGAATCAAAAAATTTCAAGGATGGTGGTAGAGAAAATGTGCTCATTTTTATCTCTATCTCCCTTCTTTGCCTCTTTTCAGTAAGCAAAACATTTGAATGCTAAACAGCACAAAAAATGTGCTAAGCAGTGATTGAGTTCTTTCTAATAAAAACTAAAGCGATTAAAAAAAAAGTGAATACCTGTTTGGCGAAATAACTGGATGCAGGGATTTCAAGATGGATTTCTACAGTCAGCAT